>NW_016108152.1:499206-503844 GCF_001604975.1 Cebus imitator
TTTCAAACTAATCTTCTGTGTGTTAGTTCAGCTTAGGAAGTTGCATCTATGTATAGATTCAGCAAGTTAGAAACACGTTTCTTCTAAAAGCTGCGTGTGGATATTGCTGAGTGAATAGGAGTGTAGGGTGTAATGGGAAATATCTGGCTCTAAAACAAAAATGGAGTTATCTAGCAGAATGAGTGTCAAGGTGTATATTCAACTTACAGATTTAAAGTGATGTGTCAATGTAGCAGTTCAGAAACCCTTTCTTTGTTGAATCTAGAAACAGATGTTTCCAGTCATATACAGGTATTTAAGAATTAGCGGTAAGATCGCGTCTAAAACACAGGAGAGACGTAAATTTCAAACTGTTCTGCTGTGTGTTCGTTCACCTTCGGAAGTTGCATCTGTTTAGATTCAGAGAGTTAGATACGCATTTCTTCTAAAAGCAGGATTTGTATACTCCTGAGTGAATAGGAGTATAGGCTGTAATGAGAAATATCTGGCTCTAAAACAAAAACGGAGGTATTTAGGAGAATGATGGTCAAGGTGTATATTCAACTTACTGAGTTAATCTGATGTGTGACTGTAGCAGTTCAGATACCCTTTCTTTGGCGAATCTAGAAAGAGATATTTCCAGCCATATATGGGTAGGTAATATTCAGTGGTAAATTCACGTGTAAAACACAGGAGAAACGTACATTTCAGACTGCTCTGCTGTGTGTTCGTTCACCTTAGGAAGTTGTGTCTATGTTTAGATTCAGCAAGTTAGAAACACGTTTGTTCTAAAGGCTGCGTTTGGATATTCCTGAGTGAATGGGAGTATAAGGTGTAATGAGAAATATCTGGCTCTAGAACAAAAACGGTGCTATCTAGCAGAATGATTGTGAAGGTGTATAATCAACTTACAGACTTAAACTGATGTGTGAATGTAGCAGTTAAGAAACCCTTCCTTTCGAGAATCCAGAAAAAGATATTTCCAGTCATATAGAGGTATATAATAATTAGCGGTAAGATCTCGTCTAAAACACAGGAGAAACGTATATTTCAAACTGCTATGCTGTGTGTTCGTTCACCTTTGCAAGCTGCATCTAAATTTAGATTCAGCGAGTTAGAAATACATTTCTTCAAAAAGCTGAGCTTGGATATTCCTGAGTGAATGGGAGTGTAGGGTGTAAGGAGAAATATCTGGCTCAAAACAAAAACGGAGCCATCTAGAAGGATGATTGTCTAGGTGTATATTCAGCGTACAGAGTTAAACTGATGTGTGAACGTAGCAGTTCAGAAACCCTTTCTTTGAAGAATCCAGAAACAGATACTTCCAGCCATATACAAGTATATGAGAGTTAGTGGTAAGATTGCCTCTAAAACACAGGAGAAACCTATATTTCAAACTGCTCTGCTGTGTGTTCGTTCACCTTAGAAAGTTGCATCTATGTTTAGATTCAGCGAGTTTCCTGAGTGAATGGGAGTAAAATGTGAAATAAGAAATATCTGGCTCTGAAACAAAAACGGGGCCACGTTGCAGAATGATTGTCAAGGTGTATATTCAACTTACATTGTTAAACTGATGTGTGAATGTAGCAGTTCAGAAACCCTTTCTTGGTTGAGTCTAGAAACAGATATTCCAGCAACACAAAGGTATACAAGAATTAGCGGAAATATCGCGTCTAAAAGACAGGAGAAACGTAGATTTCAAACTGCTCTGCTGTGTGGTCGTTCAGATTACGAAGATTCATATATGTTTAGATTCAGCGAGTTAGAAACACGTTTCTTCTAAAAGCTGCGTTTGGATATTCCTGAGTGAATGGGAGTATAGGATGTAATGAGAAATGTCTGTTTATAAAAAAAAAATGGAGCTATTGAGCAGAATGTTTGTCAACATGTATATTCAACTTACAGAGCTAAAGTGATGTGTTAATGTGGTAGCTAAGAAACCCTTTCCTTGGAGAATCTAGAAAGAAATAGTTCTAGCCATATACATATATACAAGAATTAGTGGTAATATTGCGTCTAAACCCAGGAGAAACAGAGATTTCAAACTGCTCTGCTGTGTGTTCGTTCACCTTAGGATGTTGCATTTATATTTAGATTCAGCGAGTTAGAAACGCGTTTCTTCTAAAAGCAGCGTTTGGATATTCCTGAGTGAATAGGAGTACAGGGTGTAATGAGAAATATCTGCCTCTAAACAAAAACGGAGCTATCTAGCAGAATGATTGTCAAGGCGTATATTCAACTTCCAAAGGCAATCTGTTGTGTCAATGTAGCAGTTCAGATACCCTTTCTTTACAGAATCTAGAAACAGATATTTCCAGGCATATACAGGTATGTAAGAATTAGCAGTAATATTGCATCTAAAAGACAGGAGAAATGTAGATTTCAAACTGCTCTGCTGTGTGTTCATTCACCTTAGGAAGTTGCATCTCTGTTTAGATTCACGGAGTTAGAAACACGTTTCTTCTAAAAGCTGCGTTTGGATATTCCTGAGTGAATGGGAGTATAGGATGTAATGAGAAATATCTGGCTCTAAAACAAAAACGGAGCTATCTTGCAGAATGATTGTCAAGGTGTATATTCAACTTACAGAATTAAACTGAGGTGTGAATGTTGCAGTTCAGAAACCCTTTCTTTGTTGAATCTAGAAACAGATATTTCCAGCCATATACAGCTAGGCAACAAGTAGCGGTATGATGGGGCCTAAAACACAGGATAAACGTATATTTTAAACTGCTCTGCCCTGTGTTCGTTCACCTTAGGATGTTGCATTTATGTTTAGATTCAGCGAGTTAGAAACACGTTTCTTCTAAAAGCTGCTTTTGGATATATTGAGTGAATGGGAATATAGGGTTTAATGAGAAATGTCCGCCTCTGAAACAAAAGCGGGACTATCAAGCAGAATTATTGTCAACGTGTATATTCAACTTACAGAGCTAAAGTGATGTGTTAATGTCGTAGTTCAGAAACCCTTTCCTTGGAGAATCTACAAAGAAATACTTCCAGCAACGTACAGGTATACAAGAATTAGCGGTAAGATCACGTCTAAAACATGGAGAAACTTAGATTTCAAACTGCTCTGCAGTGTGTTCGATCAACCTCAGGATGTTGCATTGATGTTTAGATACACAGAGTTAAAAACACGTTTCTTCTAAAAGCAGCATTTGGATATTCCTGAGTGAAAAGGAGTATAGGATGTAATGAGAAATATCTGGCTCTAAAGCAAAAACGGAACTATCTAGCAGAATGATTGTCAAGTTGTATATTCAACTTACAGAGTTAATCTGATTTGTGAATGTAGCAGTTCCGGTACCCTTTCTTTGGAGAATCTAGAAACAGGTATTTCCAGCTATATGCAGGTATATAAGAATTAGTGGTAATATCACATCTAAAACACAGGAGAAACGTATATTTCAAACTGCTGCTGTGTGTTCATTCACCTTTTGAAGATTGATCTATGTTTAGATTCAAGGAGTTAGAAACACGTTTCTTCCAAAAGCTACGTTTGGATATTCCTGAGTGAATGGGAGTAGAGGATGTAATGAGAAATCTGGCTCTGAAAGAAAAACGGAGCTATCTAGCAGAATGATTGTCAAGCTGTATATTCAACTTACAGAGTTAAATGGATGTGTGAATGTAGCAGGTCAGAAACCATTTCTTTGTTTTATCTAGAAACAGATATTTCCAGCCATATACAGCTAGGTAAGAATTAGCGATAAGATCGCGTCTAAAACACTGGAGAAACGTATATTTCAAACAGCTCTGCTCTGGGTTCGTTCACCTTAGGAAGTTGCATTTATGGTTAGATTCAGCGAGTTGGAAACACGTTTCTTCTAAATGTGCCTTTGGCTATTCCTGAGTGAATGTGAGTGTAGGGTGTAATGAGAAATATCGGGCTCTAAAACAAAAACGGAGCTAACTAGCAGAATGATTGTCAAGGTGCATATTCAACTTATGGAATTACACTGATGTGTGAACGTAGAAGTTCAGAAACCCTTTTTTGTTGAATCTAGAAACAGATATTTCCAGCCATATACAGGTATGTAAGAATTAGCAGAAAGATCGTGTCTAAAACACAGGAGAAACGTATATTTGAAACTGCTCTGCTGTGTGTTCGTTCACCTTAGGTAGTTGCATCCATGTTTAGATTCGGCGAGTTAGACACATGTTTATTCTAAAAGTTGCGTTTGGATATTCCTCAGTGAAAGGGAATATAGGGTTTAATGAGAAATATCTGGCTCTAAAACAAAAAAGGAGCTATCTAGCAGAATACTTGTCAAGCTGTATATTCAATGTACAGAGTTAAACTGATGTCTGAATGTAGCAGTTCAGAAAATCTTTTTGTGTTTAATCTAGAAACAGATATTTCCAGCCACTTACAGGTATTTAAGAATTAGCTGTAAGATCGCATCTAAGACACAGGAGAAACGTATATTTGAAACTGCTCTGCAGTGTGTTCGTTCAACTTAGGAAGTTGCATCTATGTTTAGATTCGGCGAGTTAGAAACACGTTTCTTCTAAAACCTGCGTTTGGATATTCCTGAGTGAATGGGAGTAAAATGTGTCATGAGAAATATCTGGCTCTGAAAAGAAATGGAGCTATCTAGCAGAATGATTGTCAAGATGTATATTCAACTTACAGAGCTACATTGATGTGTTAAT
>NW_016108152.1:503910-508930 GCF_001604975.1 Cebus imitator
GTAAGAATTAGTGGTAAGGTCGCGTCTAAAACACATGAGAAACGTATATTTCAAACTGCTCTGCTTTGTGTTCACTGAAATTAGGAAGTGGCATCTATCTTTACATTAAGCTTGTTAGAAGCACGTTTCTTCTAAAAGCTGCGTTTGGATATAGTGAGTGAATGGGATTATAGGCTGTAATGAGAAATATCTGGGTATAAAACAAAATTGGAGCTGTCGAGCAGAATGGTTGTCAAGGTGCACATTCAACTTACAGAGTTAAACTGATGTGTGTATGTAGCAGTTCAGAATCAATTACTTTTTAGAATCCAGAAACGGATATTTCCAGCCGTATACATGCATATAAGAATGAGCTGTAAGACTGCATCTAAAACACAGGAGAAACCTATATTTCAAACTGCTCTGCTCTGTGTTGGTTCACCATAGGAAGTTGCATCTATGGTTAGATGCAGCAAGGTGGAAACACGTTTCTTCCAAATGCAGTGTTTGGATATTCCAGAGTGAATGGGAGAATATGCTGCAATGAGAAACATCTGGCACTATAAGGAAAACGGAGCTGTCTAGCAGAATGGTTGTCAAGGTGTACATTCATCTTACAGAGTTAAACTGACGTGTGTATGTAGCATTTCAGAAACCCTTTCTTTGGAGAACCCAGAAACGGATATTTCCAGCCATGTAGAGGCATACATGAATTAGCAGGAACACTGCGTTTAAAACATAGGAGAAATGTATATTTCAACTGCTCTACTGTGTTGAGTAAACTTAGGAATTCGCAACTATGTTTAGATTAAGCGAGTTGGAAACACGTTTCTTATAGAAGCTGCGTTTGGATATTCCAGAGTTAATGGGAGTATATGCTGTAATGAGAAATATCTGGCTCTAAAATAAAAACGTAGCTATCTAGCAGGATGGTTGTCAAGGTGTTTATTCAACTTACAGAGTTAAAATGACGTGTGTATGTAGCGGTTAAAAACACTTTCTTTGGAGAATCAAGAAATGGATATTTCCAGCCATATACAGGCATATAAGTATTAGCAGTAGGACTGCGTCTAAAACACAGGAGAAACGTATATTTCAAACTGCTCTGCTGTGTGTTGGTTCACCTTAGGAAGTTGAATCTATGTCTAGATTCAGCGAGTTGGAAACACGTTTCTTCTAAAAGCTGCGTTTGGATATTCCAGAGTGAATGGGAGTTTGGGCTGTAATGAGAAATATCTGGCTCTAAAACAAAAACCTAGTTATCTAGCAGAATGATTGCCAAGGTATACATTCAGGTTACAGAGTTAAACTGGTGTATGTATGTAGCAGTTTAGAAACCCTTTCTTAAGAGAAACCAGAAACGGATATTTCTAGCCATATACAGGCATATAAGAATTAGCAGTAAGACTGCCTCTGAAACACAGAAGAAAGGTGTATTTCAAACTGCTCTGCTGTGTGTTGGTTCACCTCCGGAAGTTGCAACTATGTTTAGATTCAGCAAGTTAGAAACACATTTCTTCTAAAGACTGCGTTTGTATATTAAAGAGTGAATGGGAGTATAAGGTGTAATGAGAAATATCTGGCTCTAAAACAAAAATAGAGGATCTATCAGAATGATTGTCAAGGCGTATATTCAACTTACAGATATGAAGTGATATGTGAATGTAGCAGTGCAGAAACCCTTTCTTTGGAGAATGTAGAAACAGATATGTGCAGGCATATACAGGTATGTAAGAATTAGCGGTAAGGTCACGTATAAAATACAGGAGAAACGTATATTTCAAACTGGTCTGCTGTGTGTTCGTTCACCTTAGGAAGTTGCATCTATATTTAGTTTCAGTGAGTTAGAAGCACGTTTCTTCTAAAAGCTGCGTTTGGATATATTGAGTGAAAGGGAGTATAGGGTTTAATGAGAAATGTCTGCCTCTAAAACAAAAGTGGGGCTATGAAGCAGAATGATTGTCAAAGTGTATATTCAATTTACAGAGCTAAAGTGATGTGTTAATGTGGTAGTTCAGAAACCCTTTCCTTGGAGAATCTACAAAGAAATACATCCAGTCACGTACAGGTATACAAGAATTAGGGGTAAGATCGTGTCTAAAACACAGGAGAAACGTAGATTTCAAACTGCTCTGCTTTGTGTTCATTCACCTTAGGAAGTTGCGTCTATGTTTATATTCAGCGAGTTAGAAACACGTTTCTTGTAAAAGCAGCGTTTGACATTCCTGAGTGAATAGGAGTATAGGCTGTAATGAGAAACATCTGGCTCTAAAACAAAAACGGAACTATCTAGCAGAATGATTGTCAATTTGTATATTCAACTTACAGAGTTAAACTGATGTGTGTCTCCAGCATTTCAGAAACCCTTTCTTGGGAGAATCCAGAAATTTATATTTCCAGCCACATACAGGCACATAAGAATTAGCAGAAAGACTGCATCTAAAACTCAAGAGAAACGAATATTTCAAACTGCTCGGCTGTGTGTTGGTTTATCTTATGAAGTTGCATCTATGTTTAGATTCAGAGAGTTGGAAACATGTTTCTTCTAAAAGCTGCGTTTGGATATTCCAGAGTAAATTGGAGTATATGGTGTAATGAGTAATATCTGGCTCTAAAACAAAAGCGGAGCTATCTAGCAGAACGGTTGTCAAGGTTTACATTCAACTTACAGAGTTAAACTGATGTGTGTCTCTAGCAGTTCAGAAACCCTTTCTTTGGAGAATCCAGAAATGGATATTTCCAGCCATATACAGGCACATAAGAATTAGCAGTAAGACTGCATCTAAAACTCAGGAGAAACGAATATTTCAAACTGCTCTGTTGTGTGTTGGTTTATCTTAGGAAGTTGCATCTACATTTAGATACAGCGAGTAGGAAACACGTTTCTTGTAAAGGCTGCGTTTGGATATTCCAGAGTGTATGGAAGTATAAGGTGTAATGAGAAATATCTGGCTCTAAAACAAAAGTGGAGCTATGTAGCAGAACGGTTGTCAAGGTGTGCATTCAACTTACAGAGTTAAACTGATACGTGTCTCTAGCAGTTCAGAAACACTTTCTTTGGATAATCCAGAAATGGATATTTCCAGTCATATACAGGCATATAAGAGTTAACAGTAAGACTGAATCTAAAACACAATAGAAACGTATATTTTAAACTGCTCTGCTGTGTTTTGGTTTATCTTAATAAGTTGCATCTATGTTTAGATTCAGCGAGTTGTAAACAGATTTCTTCTAAAAGCTGCGTTTGGATATTGCAGAGTGAATGGGAGTATATGCTGTAATGAGAAATATCTGGCTCTAAAACAAAAGCGGAGCTATCTAGCAGAACGGTTGTCAAGGTATGCATTCAACGTAAAGAGGTAAACTGATGTTTGTCTCTAGCAGTTCAGAAACCATTTCTTTGGAGAATGCAGAAATAGATATTTCCATCCATATACACTCACATAAGAATTAGCATGAAGACTGAATCTAAAACTCAGGAGAAACGAATATTTCAAATTGCTCTGCTGTTTGTTGGTTTATCTTAGGAATTTGCATCTGTATTTAGTTTCAGCGAGTTGTAAACACGTTTCTTCTAAATCTGCGTTTGGATATTCCAGAGTGAATGGGAGTATATGGTGTAATGAGAAATATCTGGCTCTAAAACAAAAGTGCAGCTATCTAGCAGAACGGTTGTCAAGGTTTACATTCAACTTACAGAGTTAAACTGATGTGTGTCTCTAGCAGTTCAGAAACACTTTCTTTGGAGAATCAAGAAATGGATATTTCCAGTCATATACAGGAACAAGAGAATTAGCAGTAAGGCTGCATCTAAAATTCAGGAGAAACGAATATTTCAAACTGCTCTGCTGTGTTTTGGTTTATCGTGGAAGTTGCATCTATGTTTATATTCAGCGAGTTGGTAACACGTTTCTTCTTTAAGCTGGGTTTGGATATTACAGAGTGAATGGGCGTATATGGTGTAATGAGAAATATCTGGCTCTAAATCAAAAGCGGAATTCTTTAGCAGAACGGGTATCAAGGTGTGTATTCAACTTACATAGTTAAACTATTGTGTGTCTCTAGAAGTTGAGAAACCCTTTCTTTGAGGAATCCAGAAATGGATATTTCCAGACATATAGAATTACATAAGAATTAGCAGTAAGACTGTGTCTATAACTCAGGAGAATCAAATGTTTCAAACTGCTCTGCTGTGTTGGTTTATCTTAGGAAGTTGCATCTATGTTTAGATTCAGCGAGTTGGAAATACGTTTCTTCGAAAGTTTCGTTTGGATATTCCAGAGTGAATGGGAGTATATGGTGTAATGAGAAATATCTGGCTGTGAAACAAAAGGGGAGCTATCTAGCAGAACGATTGTCAAGGTGTGCAGGCAACTTACAGTGTTAAACTGTTGTGTGTTTCTAGCAATTCAGAAACCCTTTCTTTGGAGAATCCAGAAATGGATATTAACAGCCATACACAGGCACGTAAGAATTATCAGTAAGACTGCATCTAAATCTCAGGAGACATGAATATTTCAAACTGCTCTGCTGTGTGTTTTTTTATCTTTGGAAGATGCATCTATGTTTTGATTCTGCGAGTTGGAAACACGTTTCTTCTAAAAGCTGCGTTTGGATATTCCAGAGTGCATGGGAGTACACGGTGTAATGAGAAATATCTGGCGCTAAAACACAACCGGAGCTATCTAGCAGAATGGTTGTCAAGCTGTGCACCCAACTTACAGAGTTAAATTGATGTGTCTCTAGCAGTTCAGAAACCCTTACTTTGAAGAATCCAGAAATGGATATTTCCATGCATATATGGGCACATAAGAATTAGCAGTAAGACTACATCTAAATCTCAGGAGAAACGAATATTTCAAACTGCTCTGCTGTGTGTTGGTTTATTTTAGGAAGTTGCATTTATGTTTAGATTCAGCGAGTTGGAAACACATGTGTTCTAAAAGCTGCGTTTGGATATTCCAGAGTGAATGGGAGTATATTGTGTAATGAGAAATATCTGGCATTAAAACAAAAGCGGAGCTGTCTAGCAGAACGGTTG
>NW_016108152.1:509196-511695 GCF_001604975.1 Cebus imitator
CTTTCTTTGGAGAATCCAGAAATGGGTATTTCCAGCCATATACAGGCACATAAGAATTAGCAGTAAGTTTGCATCTAAAACTCAGGAGCAACGAATATTTCAAACTGCTCTGCTGTGTGTTGGTTTATGTTTGGAAGTTGCATCTATGTTTAGATTCAGCGAGTTGGAAACACGTTTCTTCTAATAGCTGGATTTGGATATTCCAGATTGAATGGGAATACAAGGTGTAATGAGAAATATGTGGGTCTAAAACAGAAGTGGATCTTTATAGCAGAACGATTGTCAAGGAGTGCATTCAACTTACAGAGTTAAACACATATGTGTTTCTAGCAGTTCAGAAACACTTTCTTTGGAGAATCCGGAAATGGATATTTCCAGCCATATACAGGCACATAAGAATAAGCAGGAACACTGCATCTAAAACTCAGGAGCAACGAATATTTCAAACTGCTCTGCTGCATGTTGGTTTATCTTAGGAAGTTGCCTCTACATTTAGATTCAGCGAGTTGGAAACAAATTTTTTTTTTAAAGCTGCGTTAGGATATTCCAGAGTGAATGGGAGAATACGGTGTAATGAGAAATATCTGGGTCCAAAACCAAAGTGGAGCTATGTAGCAGAACGGTTGTCAAGGTCTGCATTCACCTTACAGAGTTAAACTGATGTGTGTCTCTAGCAGTTCCGAAACCCTTTCTTTGGAGAATCCAGAAATGGATATTTCCACCCATAAACAGGCATGTAAGAATTAGCAGTAACACTATATCTAAAACTCTGGAGAACCGAATATTTCAAACTGCTCTGCTATGTGTTGGTTTATCTTAGGGAGTTTCATCTATGTTCATATTCAGCGAGTTGGAAACACGTTTCTTCTAAAAGCTGCGTTTGCATATTCCAGAGTGAATGGGAGTACATGATGTAATGATAAATATCTGGCTCTAAAACCAAAGTGGAGCAATCTAACAGAAATGTTGTCTAGGTGTGCATTCAACTTACAGAATTAAACTGATGTGTGTCTGCAATAGTTCAGAATCCCTTTCTTTGGAGTATATAGAAATGGATATTTCCCGCCATATACAGGCACATAAGAATTAACAGTAAGACTGCATAAAAAACACAGGAAAAACGAATATTTCAAACTGCTCTGCTGTGTGTTGGTTTATCTTAAGAAGTTGCATCTATGTTTATATTCAGCGAGTTGGAAAGACGTTTCTTCTAAAAGCTGCGTTTGGATATTCCAGAGTGAAAGGGAGTATATGGTTTAATGAGAAATATCTGGCTCTAAAACTAACGTGGAGTTCTCTCGCAGAACGGTTGTCAAGGTGTGCATTCAACTTACGGAGTTAAACAGATGTGTGTCTCTAGCAGTTCAGAAACCCGTTCTTTGGAGAATCTAGAAATGGATATTTCCAGCCATATACAGGCACATAAGAATTAGCAGTAAGACTGCATCTAAAACTCAGGAGAAACAAGTATTTCAAACTGCTCTGCTGTGTGTTGGTTGATCTTAAGAAGTTGCATCTATGTTTAGATTCAGCGAGTTGGAAACACGTTTCTTCTAAAAGCTGTGTTTGGATATTCCAGAGTGAATGGGAATATAAGCTGTAATGAGAATCATCTGGCTCTAAAAGAAAAACGGAGATCTCTATCAGAATGGTTCTCAAGGTGGACATTCACCTTATAGAGTTAAACTGATCTGTGTATGTAGCAGTTCAGAAACACTTTCTTTGGAGAATCCAGCAATGGAAATTTCCAGCCGTACACAGGCATATAAAAAGTAGCAGTAAGACTGGGTCTAAAACACAGAAGAAACACATACTCCAAACTGCTCTGCAGTGTGTTTGTTAACCTTAGGAAGTTGTGTCCATGTTTACATTCAACGAATTCGAAACAAGATTCTTTTAAAAGCTGCGTGTGGATATTCCAGAGTTAATGGGATTATGAGGTGTAATGAGAAATAACTGGCTCTAAAACAAAAACGGAGCTATCTAGCAGAATGGTTGTCAAGGTGTACATTCAACTTACAGAGTTAAACTGATGTGTGCCTCTAGCAGTTCAGAAACTCTTTCTTTGCAGAATGCAGAAACGGATACATCAAGCCATATACAGGCATATAAGTATTAGCAGTAAGACTGTGTCTAAAACACAGGAGAAACGGATATTTCAAACTGCTCTGCTGTGCGTTGCTTCACCTTTGGAAGTTGCATGTTGCTTCAGATTCAGCGAGTTGGAAACACGTTTCTTCTAAAAGCTGCGTTTGGATATTCCAGAGTGAATGGGAGTATAAGCTGTAATGAGCTCTAAAACAAAAATGGAGCTCTCTAACAGAATGGTTGTCAAGGTGTACATTCAACTTAGGGTAAAACTGATGTGCCTATGTAGCAGTTCAGAAAACCTTTCTTTGGAGAAACCAGAAAGGTTATTTCCAGCCGCATACAGGCATATAAGAATTAGAAGAAAGACTGCGTCTGAGACACAGGAGAAATTTATCTTTCAAACTACTC
>NW_016108152.1:511739-516944 GCF_001604975.1 Cebus imitator
GAAAAACATGTTTCAAACTGCTCTGCTGTGTGCTTCTTCACCTTAGGAAGTTGTGTCTATGCTTACATTCAGCGAGTTGGAAACACGTTTCTTCTAAAAGCTGCTTTTGGATATTCCAGAGTGAATGTGAGTATCAGCTGTAATAAGAAATATTTGGCTCTAAAATAAAAATGGAGCTATCTAGCAGAATGGTTGTCAAGATGAGCATTCAACTTACAGAGTTAAAGTGATGTGTGCCTCTAGCAATTCAGAAACCCTTTCTTTGGAGAATCCAGAAATGGATATTTCCAGCCATATATAGGCACATAAGAATTAGCAGTAAGACTGCGTCTAAAACACATGAGAAACGAATATTTCAAACTGCTCTGCTGTGTGTTGGTTCACCTTAGGAAGTTGCATCTATGTTTAGAAACAGGGAGTTCAAAACACGTTTCTTGTGAAAGCTGCTTCTGGATATTCCAGAGTGAATGGGAGTATATGATGCAATGAGAAATAGCTGGCTCTAAAATAAAAACGGAGCTCTCTAGCAGAATGGTTGTCAAGGTGTACATTCACCTTACAGAGTTAAACTGATGTGTATGTAGCTATTCAGAAACACTTTCTTTGGAGAATCCAGAAATGGATACTTACAGCCATATGCAGGCATAGAAGAGTTAGCAGTAAGACTGCGTCTAAAACACAGTGGAAACGTATATTTCAAGCTGTTTTGCTATGTTTTGGTTCACCTTAGGAAGTTGCATCTATGTTTAGATTCAGCGACTTGGAAACAGGTTTCTTCTAAAATCTGCATATGGATATTCCAGAGTGAATGGGAGTATATGCAGTAATGAGAAATATCTGGCTGTAAAACAAAAACGGAGCTACCTACCAGAATGTTTCTGAAGATGTACATTCATCATACAGAGTTAAACTCATTTTTCTATGCGGCAGTTCAGAATCCCTTTCTTTGGAGAATCCAGAAAGGGATATTTCCAGCCTTATACAGTCATATAAGAATTAGCAGTAAGACTGTGTCTAAAACAAACAGAAAAGCATATTTCAAACTGCTCTGCTGTGTGTTTGTTCACCTTACTAAGTTGAGTCTATCATTACATTAAGCGACTCAGAAACACGTTTCTTCTAAAAGTTGCGTTTGGATATTCCAGAGTGAATGGGAGTATACGGTGTAATAAGAAATAACCGGCACTAAAAGAAAAATGGAGTTACCTAGCAGAATGGTTATCAAGGTGTACATTCAACTTACAGATTTAAAATGAGGTGTGACTCTAGCCGTTCAGAAACCCTTTCTTTGCAGAATGCAGAAACGGGTATTTCCACCCATATACAGGCATATATGAATTAGCAGTAAGACTGTGTCTAAAACACAGGAGAAACGAATATTTCTAACTGCTCTACTGTGTGTTGGTTCATCTTAGGAAGTTGCATCTATGTTTATATTCAGCGAGTTGGAAACAAGTTTCTTCTAAAATCTGCGTTTGGATATTCCAGAGTGAATGGGAGTATAAACTGTAATGAGAAATTTCTGGCTCTAAAAGAAAAATGGAGCTGTCTAGCAGAATGGTTTGTCAAGGTGTATAATCAACTTATGGAGTAAAACTGATGTGTGTATGTTGCAGTTCAGAAACACTTTCTTTGGAGAATTCAGAAATGGATATTTCCAGCCATATACAGGCATATAAGAATTAGCAGTAAGACTGCGTCTAAAACACAGGAAAAAGAATATTTCAAACAGCTCTGCTGTGTGTTGGTTCACCTTGCGATGCTGCGTCTATGTTTAGATTCAGAAAGTTGAAAACACGTTTCTTCTAAAAGCTGCGTTTGGATATTCCAGAGTCAATGGTAGTATAAGGTGTAATGAGAAATATCTGGCTCTAAAACCAAAGCGGAGGTATCTAGCAGAATGGTTGTCAATGTGTATATTTAACTTACAGAGTTAAACTGTTGTGTGTCTCTAGCAGTTCAGAAACCCTTTCTTTGGAGAATCCAGAAACGGATATTTCTGGCGATATACAGGCATATAAGAATTAGCAGTAAGACTGCATCTAAAACACAGAAGAAACACATATTTCAAACTGCGCTGCTGTGTGTTTCTTCACCTTAGGAAGTTGCGTCTATGTTTACATTCAGTGAGTTGGAAACACGTTTCTTCTAAAGCTGCGTTTGGATATTCCTGAGTGAATAGGAGTAAATGGTGTAATGAGAAATATCTGACTGCAAAACAAAAGTGGAGCTATCTAGCAGAACATTTGTCAAGGTGTACATTCTAGTTACAGAACTAAACTGATGTGTATATCTAGCAGTTCAGAACTTCTTTCTCTGGAGAATCCAGAAAGGGATGTTTCCAGCCCTATACAGGCATATAAGAATTAGGAATAAGACTGTGTCTAAAACAGAGGAGAAACGAATGTTTCAAACTGCTGTGCTGTGTGTTTGTTCACCTTAGGAAGTTGTGTCTATGTTTACATTAAGCGAGTTGGAAACACGTTTCTTCTAAAAGCTGGCTTTGTATATTTAGAGTGAATGGGCGTATATGCTCTAATGAGAAATATCTGGCTCTAAAACAAAAACAGAGCTATCTAACAGAATGATTTTCAAGGTGTACATTCACCTCAGAGAGTTAAACTGGTGTGTGTATGTAGCAGTTCAGAAAACCTTCCTTTGGAGAAACCAGAAACGGATATTTCTAGCGGTATACAGTGATATAAGAATTATCAGTAAGACTGCATCTAAAACACATGAGAAACGTATATTTCTAACTACTGTGCTGTGTGTTGGTTCACCTTAGGACGTTGCATCTATGTTTAGATTCAGCGAGTTGGAAACACGTTTCTTCTAAAAGCTGCGTTTCGATATTCCAGAGTGAATGGGAGTATAAGGTGTAATGAGAAATATCTGGCTCTAAAACAAAAACGGAGCTCTCTAGCAGAATGGTTGTCAAGGTGTACATTCAACTTACAGAGTTAAACTGATGTGTATATGTAGCACTTCAGAAACACTTTCTTTGGAGAATCCAGAAACGGATATTTCCAGCCATATACTGGTATATAAGAATTAGCAGTGGGGAAGGATCCAAGATGGCCGTTTAGGAACAGCTCAGGATTGCAGCTCCCAGTGAAAGCACAGAGGGTGAGTGGACCCTGTGTTTTTATTGCCCACAGACTAAGAAATTTCGATGCGGAGGAGCTATACAGGTCACCAGCGTGGCTGGTTCGGCCAAGACCGTTGTGCCAGCTGGCTCTGCAGCTTTGCCCCGTGCAGCTGCTTTGTCAGCACCCCAGAGCAGCGGTTCTCCATACAAAATACACGGTTCCGGGTGTCCTTCTGGCTGGCGATTGGAGCCACGGGAAGTCGTCCATTCATCTGTTTATAAAGGCGACTGAGCAGGGAACCAGGACACTAGATTCCAGGGCAGAAGGAAAAAAAAGCACCAGAAACCTCAGTGCCACTGTTTAAGCCAGCGCAGGGAGTAGCTGCAGGGGAAAACAAACAGACCCCGGCGCCTCTTCAACAGGCGCCTGGAACACAAACTTAAAAAATGCTCTGAGGCAGGGAGCTAGGCGATCAAGCTCAGCTGGTCCCAACCCCACAAAAAAACAGCAACCAGAAACTGGATTGAGAGTTTCACAGCAAGCACAGCTGAACCCAGGATGCTCTAGTTCTGTAGGGGAGGGGTGTCCGCCATTACCAAGGCAGCCCACCTCGTCAGAGGTAGTCGGTCAATGCTGAGGCAGCCCACCGTTGCCAAGGCAACCCGCCACAGCAGAGAGACTCTGCCTCAACAGAGGCGGGCCACCATCTCCAAAGCAGTTCTAACTACATGCAAATAAACAGGACTGCCAGGAAATTCACTCGGCAGCTTGGCGGAGCCCACAGCAGCTCAGCAAAGCCTCTACAGGCCGACAGTGACTAGGCTGCCTCCTGCTGGGCAGGGCAGGTCTGAAAGAAAAAAAAAAAGAAGGCAGCAGCATAACGGAACCTCATAAATAAAGCCCTAAATCCCTGGGACAGAGCACCTGGGAACAAAAAGCAATTCAGGAGTTCTGCTGCAGCAGACCTAAACGTACCTTCCTAGCAGCTCTGAATGAACAACAGAGCTCACAGCTCACCATTTGAGATTCTATAAAGAAGAGACCGTCTCCTCAGGCAGCTCCCTAACACCTATATATCCAAAGAGACACCTCAAAGAGGAGATATCAGATTGACACTATGCGGTTATCCTTCTGGCACAAAGATAGCAGAAGAAGAAAACTGGTAACAACACTTACTGTTCAGCAGCTGCTGCAGGTGAACCTCAGGCAAGCAGTGCCTGGAGTGAACCTCAGCAGACCTACAGCAGAGGGGGCAGACTGTCAGAAGGAAAACCAAGAAACAGAAATAACCTCATCATCAACAAACAGAAGGTCAATATGAAAGATTTGAGACCCAATCGGAAAGCCATCAACTACAAAGTCAACAGCTGGATAAATCCTTAAAGTTGGGAAGAAACCAGCGCAAAAAGGATGGAAACACACGAAACCAGAACACCTCTCCTCCTAGAAGGGATCACAACTCCTCACCAGCAAGGGAACGAGGTTGGAGGGAGAATGAATGTGATGAAAAGACAGAATCAGACTTCAGAAGGTGGGTAGTAAGAAACTTCTGTAAATTTAAAGAACATGTTCTAAACTAATGCAAAGAAACTAAGAATATTGAAAAATGATTTGAGAAAATGCTAATGAGAATGGACAAAATTGAAAAGAATATAAGTGAATTGATGGAGCTGAAAAACGCAACACGAGAACTTCGCGAAGTATGCACAAGTATCAACAGCCGAATTGACCAAGCAGAGGAAAGGATATCAGAGGTCGAAGATCAACTCAATGAAATAAAACGGGAAGCCAAGACTGGTGAAAAAAGGGAAAAAACGAATGAACAAAGTCTCCAAGAAATGTGGGAATATGTGAAAAGACCTAATCTACGTTTGATAGGCATACCTGAAGGCGACGAAGAGAATGAATCCAAGCTGGAAAATACTCTTCAGGATATTATCCAGGAAAACTTCCCCAAACTAGCAAGGTAGGCAAACATTCAAGTCCAGGAAATACAGAGAACACCACAAAGATATTCGTCAAGAAGAGCAACCCCAAGGCACATAATCGTCAGATTCATCAGGTTTGAAATGAAGGAGAAAATACTAAGGGCAGCCAGAGAGATAGGTCGGGTTAC
>NW_016108152.1:518881-520600 GCF_001604975.1 Cebus imitator
AGAAGGCCTTTGACAAAATTCAACAGCCCTTTATGCTAAAAACACTCAATAAGCTAGGTATTGATGGAACGTATCTCAAAATAATCAAAGCTATTTATGACAAACCAACAGCCAATATCATACTGAATGGGCAAAAACTGGAAGCATTCCCGTTGAAATGTGGCACCAGGCAATGATGCCCTCTCTCACCACTCCTATTCAATATAGTACTAGAAGTTCTAGCCAGAGCAATCAGGCAAGAAAAAGAAATAAAGAGCATTCAAATAGGAATGGAGGATGTCAAATTGTCTCTTTTTGCAGATGACATGATTGTATATCTAGAAGACCCCATCGTCTCAGGTCTAAATCTCCGGAAACCGATAAGCAAGCTCAGGAAAGTCTCAGGATACAAAATCAATGGGCAAAAATCACATGCATTCCTAAACAGCAATAACAGACTTAAAGAGAGCCAAATCAAGCACAAACTTCCATTCACAATTGCCACAAAGAGAATAAAATACCTAGGAATACAACTAACAAGGTACGTAAAGGGCCTCTTCAAGGAGAACTACAAGCCCCTGCTCAACAAATTAAGAGAGGACAAAAACAGATGGAAAAACATTCCATGTTCATGGCTAGGGAGAATCAATATCGTGAAAATGGCCATACTGCCCAATGTAATTTACAGATTCAATGCTATCCCCATGAAGCTACCAATGACCTTCTTCGCAGAACTGGAAAAAATCACCTTAAACTTCATATGGAACCAAAAGGGAGCCTGCATAGACAAGTCAATTCTTAGCAAAAAGAACAAAGCAGGAGGCATCACACTACCAGACTTCAAATGATATTACAGGGCTACAGTAATCAAAACAGCATGGTACTGGTACTAAAACAGAGATGTAGACCATTGGAACAGAACCGGGGTCTCGGAGGCAACACAACATATCTACAACCATCTGATCTTTGACAAACCAGACAAAAAGAAGCAATGGGGAAAGGATGCTCTGTTCAATAAATGGTGTTGGGAAAGCTGGCTAGTCATGTGCAGAAGGCAGAAACTGGACCCCTTCCTGACACCTTACACTGAAATTAACTCCAGATGGATTATAGACTTAAACATAAGACCTAACACCATGAAAACCCTAGAAGAAAATCTAGGCAAAACCATTCAGGACATAGGTGTAGGCTAGGGCTTCATGACTAAAACACCAAAAGCATTAACAACAAAAGCCAAAATAGACAAATGGGACCTAATCAAACCCCACAGCTTCTGCACAGCAAAAGAAACAGTCATTAGAGTCAATCGGCAACCAACAGAATGGGAAAAAAATCTTTGCACTTTACCCATCTGACAAAGGGCTGATATCCAGAATTCACAAAGAACTAAAACAGATTTACAAGAAAAAAACTAACAAGCCGATTCAAAAGTTGGCAAAGGATATGAACAGACACTTTACAAAAGAAGACATACATGAGGTAAACAAACATATGAAAAAATGATAATCATCACTGGTCATCAGAGAAATGCAAATCAAAACAACATTAAAATACCATCTGACGCCAGTTAGAATGGCGATCATTAAAAAATCTAGAGACAATAGATGATGGAGAGGATGTGGAGAAATAGGAACACTTTTGCACTGTTGGTGGGAGTGTAAATTAGTTCAACCATTGTGGAAGTCAGTGTGGCGATTCCTCAAGGACCTAGAAATAGAAATTCCATTTGACCCAGCAATC
>NW_016108152.1:521476-523087 GCF_001604975.1 Cebus imitator
TACAGAGGTAAACTGATGTGTGTATATAGCAGTTCAGAAAGCCATTCTTTGATGAATCCAGAAACTGATATTTCCAGCCATATACAGGCATATAAGAATCAGCAGTAACTCTGCGTCCAAATCACAGGAGAAATGAATATTTCAAACTGCTCTTCTGTTTTGGTTCATCTTAGAAAGTTGCATCTATGTTTAGATTCAGCGAGTTGGAAACACGTTTCTTCTAAAAGCTGCATTTGGATATTCCTGAGTGAATGGGAGTAGAGGGTAAAATGAGAAATATCTGCTCTAAAACAAAAGCGGAGCTATCTAGAAGAATGATTATCAAGGTGTATATTCAACTTACAGAGCTAAACTGATGTGTTAATGTGGGAGTTGAGAAACCGTTTCTTTGGAGATCTAGAAACAGATATTCCCAGACACATTCAGGTATATAAGAATTAGTGGTAAGATCGCGTCTAAAACACAGGAGAAACGTATATTTCAAACTGATCTGCTGTGTGTTCGTTAACCTTAGGAAGTTGCATATATGATTAGATTCAGCGAGTTAGAAACAGGTTTCTTCAAAAAGCTGCGTTTGGATATTCCTGAGTGAATGGGAGTATAGGGTGTAAGGAGAAATATCTGGATGTAAAACAAAAACGGAGCTATCTAGCAGAATGATGGTAAAGGTGGATGTTCAACTTAGAGAGTTAAACTGATGTGTGACTGTAGCAATTCAGAAACCGTTTCCTTGGTGATTCTAGAAACAGATATTTCCAGCCATACACAGGTATATAAGGATCAGCGGTAAGATCGCGTCTAAAGCACAGGAGAAACGTATATGTCAAACTGCTCTGCTGTGTTTTCGTTCAATTTAGGAATTTGCATCTATGTTTAGATTCGGCAAGTTAGAAACACTTTTCTTCTAAAAGCTGCGTTTGGATATTCCTGAGTGAATGGGTGTATAGGGTATAATGAGAAATATCTGGCTCTAAAACAAAAATGGAGCTATCAAGCACAATGACAGTCAAGGTGTATAATCAACTTACAGAGTTAAACTGATGACTGAATGTAGCAGTTCAGAAACCCTTTCTTTGTTTAATCTAGAAACAGATATTTCCAGCCATATACAGGTATGGAAGAATTAGCGGTAAGATCGCGTGTTAAACACAGGAGAAACGTATATTTCAAACTGCTCTGCTGTGTATTCGTTCACCTTAGGAAGTTGCATCTATGTTTAGATTCGGCCAGTTAGAAACACGTTTCTTCTAAATGATGCGTTTGGATATTCCTTAGTGAATGGGAATATAGGGTGTAATGAGAAATACCTGGCTGTAAAACACCCAGTGAGCTATCTAGCAGAATGATTGTCAAGGTATATATTCAACATATAGAGTTAAACTGATGTGTGAATTTAGCAATTCAGGAACCCTTTCTTTGTTTAATGTGGAAACAGACATTTCCAGGCATATACAGGTATATAAGAATTAGTGGTAAGTTCGGGTCTAAAACACAGGAGAAACGTAAATTTGTAACTGACCTGCCTTGAGTTGGTTAACTTTGGGAAGCTGAATCTCTGTTAAGATTGAGCGAGATAGAAATAGGTTTCTTTTAAAAGCTGCGTTTGGATAT
>NW_016108152.1:523247-525380 GCF_001604975.1 Cebus imitator
GGAGCTATCTAGCAGAATGATTGTGAAGGTGTATATTCACCTTACAGAGTTATACTGATGTGTGAATGTAGCAGGTCAGAAACCCTTTCTTTGTTGAATCTAGAAACAGATATTTCCAACCTTATACAGGTATGTAAGAATTAGCGGTAAGATCACGTCTAAAACACAGGACACACGTATATTTCAAACCGCTCTGCTGTGTGTTCGTTCACCTTAGGAAGCTGCATCTATGTCTAGATTCACCGAGTTAGAAACACGTTTCTTCTAAAAGCTGCATTTGGATATTCCTGAAGGAATGGGAGTAGAGGCTGTAATGAGAAATATCTGGCTCTAAAATAAAAACGGAGCTATCTAGCAGAATGATTGTCAAGGTGTACATTTAACTTACAGAGTTAAATTGATGTGTGAATGTAGCAGTTCAGAAACCCTTTCTTTGTTTAATCTAGAAAAAGATATTTCCAGCAGCATACAGGTAGGTAAGAATCAGCAGTAAGTTCACGTGTAAAACACATGAGAAACGTATATTTCAACCTGCTCTGCTGTGTGTTCGTTCACAGTAGGAAGTTGCATATATGTTTACATATAGCGAGTTAGAAACACGTTTCTTGTAAAAGCCGCGTTTGGATATTCCTGAGTGAATGGGAGTATAAGTTGTAATGAGAAATATCTGGCTCTAAAACAAATACAGAGAATCTATCACAATGATTGTCAAGATGTATATTCAACTTACAGAGATAAAGCGATGTGTGAATGTAGCAGTGCAGAAATCCTTTCTTTGGAGAATGTAGACACAGATATTTGCAGGTATATACAGGTATATAAGAATTAGCGTAAGGTAGCATCTAAAATACAGGAGAAACGTATATTTCAAACTGTTCTGCTGTGTGTTCGTTCACCTTAGGAAGTTGCATCTATATTTAGTTTCAGTGAGTTAGAAACACGTTTCTTCTAAAAGCTGCGTTTGAATATATTGAGTGAATGGGAGTATAGGTTTTAATGAGAAATGTCTGTCTCTAAAACAAAAGCGGGGCTATCAAGCAGAATGATTGTCAACGTGTATATTCAACTTACATAGCTAATGTGATGTGTTAATGTGGTAGCTCAGAAACCCTTTCCTTGGAGAATCCAGAAAGAAATACTTCCAGCCATATGCAGATATACAAGAATTAGCGGTAAGATCGCGTGTAAAACACAGGAGAAACAGAGATTTCAAACTGCTCTGCTGTGTGTTCGTTCACCTTAGGATGTTGCATTTATGCTTAGATTCAGCGAGTTAGAAACACGTTTCTTCTAAAAGCAGCGTTTGGATATTCCTGAGTGAATAGAAGTACAGGGTGTAATGAGAAATATATGCCTCAAAACAAAAACGGAGCTATCTAGCACAATGATTGTCAAGGTGTATATTCAACTTCCAAATCAATCTGTTGTGTCAATGTAGCAGTTCAGATACCCTTTCTTTGGAGAATCTAGAAACAGATATTTCCAGTCATATACAGGTATATAAGAATTAAAGGTAATTTCGTGTCTAAAAGACAGGAGAAATGTAGATTTCAAACTGCTCTGCTGTATGTTCATGCACCTTAGGAAGCTGCATCTCTGTTTAGATTCTGCGAGTTAGAAACAAATTTCTTCTAAAAGCTGCATTTGGATATTCCTGAGTGAATGGGAGTATAGGATGTAATGAGAAATATCTGGCTCTAAAAGAAAAACGGAGCTATCTAGGAGAATGATTGTTAATGTCTATATTCAACTTACAGAGTTAAACCAATGGGTAAATGTATCAGATCAGAAACACTTCCTTTATTCAATCTCAAAACAGATATTTCAGCCATATACAGATATGTAAGAATTAGTGATAAGATCTCGTCTAAAACACAGGAGAAACTTATATTTCAAACTGCTCTGCTGTGTGTTCCTTCACCTTAGAAAGTTGCATCTTTATTTAGATTCAGCGAATTAGAAACAAGATTCTTCCAAAAGCTGCGTATGGATATTCGTGAGCAATGGGAGTATAGGGTGTAATGAGAAATATCTGGCTCTAAAACAAAAATGGATCTATGTAGCAGAATGATTTTCAAGGTGTATATTCACCTTACACATTTAAAGTGATGTGTGAGTGTAGCAGTTCAGAAA
>NW_016108152.1:525545-528516 GCF_001604975.1 Cebus imitator
CGAGTTAGAAACACCTTTCTTCAAAAAGTTGCGTTTGGATATTCCTGAGTGAATGGGAGTAGAGGGTGTAATGAGAAATATCTGGCTGTAGAATAAAAACGGAGCTATCCAGTAGAATGATTGTCAAGGCTTATATTCAACTTGCAGAGGTAAGCTGATGTGTGAATGTAGCAGTTCAGAAACCCTTTCTTTCTTTAATCTAGAAACAGACATTTCCGGCAATATACAGGTAGGTAAGAATTAGTGTTAAGATCACTTGTAAAACACAGGAGAAATGTACATTTTAAACTGCTCTGCTCTGTATTCATTCACCTTAGGAAGTTGCGTCTATGTTTAGATTCAGCAAGTTAGAATTACGTTTCTTCTATAGGCTGCGTTTAGATATTCCTGAGTGAATGGGAGTATAAGTTGTAATGAGAAATATCTGGCTCTAAAACAAAAACGGAGCTATCTAGCAGAATCATTGTCAATGTGTATATTCAACTTACAGAGTTAAACTGATGTGTGAACGTAGAAGTTCAGAAACCCTTTCTTTGTTGAATCTAGAAACAGATATTTCCAGCCACTTACAGGTATGTATGAATTAGCAGTAAGATTGCGTCTAAAACACAGAAGAAACGTATATTTCAAACTGCTCTGCTGTGTGTTCGTTCACCTTACGAAGTTGCATCTATGTTTAGATTCAGCCAGTTAGAAACACGTTTCTTCTAAAAGCTGAGTTTGTATTTTCCTGAGTGAATGGGAGTGTAGGGTGTAATGAGAAATATCTCGCTCCAAACAAAAATGGAGCCATCTAGAAGGATCATTGTAAACGTGTATATTCAGTTTACACAGATAAACTGATGTGTGAACGTAGCAGTTCAGAAACCCTTTATTTGTTTAATGTAGAAACAGATAGTTCCAGCCATATACAGGTATGTAAGAATAAGCAGTAAGATCGCGCCTAAAACACAGGAGATACGTATATTTCAAACTGCTGTGCTGTGTGTTTGTTCACCTTAGAAAGTTGCATCTATATTTGGATTCAGAGAGTAGGTAACACGTTTCTTCTAAAAATGCGTTTGGATATTCCTGAGTGAAAGGGAGTGTAGGGTGTAATGAGAAATATCTGGCTCTAAAACAAAAACGAGCTATCTAGCAGAATGATTGTCAAGGTGTATATTCAACTTACAGGGTTAAACCTATATGCGAATGTAGCAGTTCAGAAACCTTTTCTTTTTTGAATGTAGAAACAGATATTTCCAGCCATATACAGGTATGTAAGAATTAGCGGTACGATCGCCTCTAAAACACAGGAGAAACGTATATTTCAAACTGGCCTGCCTTGTGTTCATTCACCTTAGGAAGTTGCATATATATTTAGATTCAGCGAGTTAGAAACGCGATTCTTCTAAAATCTGCGTTTGAATATTCCTCCGTGAAAGGGATAATACAGCGTAACGAGAAATATCTGGCTCTAAAACACCAATGGAACTATCTAGCTGAAAGAACGTCAAAGTGTATATTAAACATACACAGTTAAGCAGATGTGTGAATGTAGCAGTTCAGAAACCCTTTATTTGGAGAATCTAGAAACAGATATTACCAGCCATATACAGGTAGATAATAATTAGCAGTAAGATCGCATGCAAAACACAGGAGAATCATACATTTGAAACTGCTCTGCTGTGTGTTCATTCACCTTAGGAAGTAGCATCTAGGTTTAGATTCAGCGAGTTAGAAACACGTTTCTTCTAAAAGCTACGTTTGGATATATTGAGTGAATGGGAGTATAGGGTGTAATGAGAAATGTCTGGCTCTAAAAGGAAAACATAACTATCAAGGAGAATGATTGTCCACGTGTGCATTGAACTTACAGAGCTAAAGTAATGTGTTAATGTATTAGTTCAGAAACCCTTTCCTTGGAGAATCTAGAAAGAGATATTTCCAGCCATACACAGGTATAGAAGAAGTAGCAGTAATTTTGCATCTAAAACAAAGGAGAAACGTGGATTTCAAACTGCTCTGCTGTGTGTTCGTTCACCTTAGGAGGTTGCATCTATGTTTAGATTCAGAGAGTCAGAAACACGTTTCTTCTAAAATCTGCGTTTGGATATTCCTGAGTTAATGGGAGTATAGGCTGTAATGAGAAATATCTGGCTGTTAAACAAAAACGGAGCTATCGAGCAGACTGATTGTCAAGTTTTAAATTCAACTTACAGAGTTAAACTGATGTGTTAATGTAGCAGTTCATAAACCCTTTCCTTTTAGAATCTAGAAACAGATATTTCCAGCAATATAGAGGAATTAGCGGTAAGATCGCATCTAAAACACACGAGAAACGTATATTTCAAACTGCTCTGCTGTGTGTTCGCTGAAATTAGGAAGTTGCATCTCTGTTTAGATTCAGCTTGTTAGAAGCACGTTTCTTCTAAAAGCTGCGTTTGGATATAGTGAGTGAATGGGATTATAGGCTGTAATGAGAAATATCTGGGTGTAAAACAAAAATGGAGCTATTGAGCAGAATGATTGTCAAGGTGTATATTCAACTTACAGATTTAAACTGATGTGTTAATGTAGCTGTTCAGAAACCCTTTCCTTGGAGAATCTAGAAATAGATATTTCCAGCCATATACAGGTATATAAGAATTAGGTGTAAGATCACATATAAAACACCGGAGAAACGTATATTTCAAAACTGCTCTGCTGTGTGTTTGTTCGCCTTAGGAAGCGTCGTCTATGTTTAGACTCAGGGAGTTAGAAACACGTTTCTTCTAAAAGCTGTGTTTGTATATTCCAGAGTGAATTGAGTATAGAGTGTAATGAGCAATATCTGGCTATAAATAAAAACGGAGCTATCTAACAGAATGATTTTCAAGGTATATATTCAAGTTACAGAGATAAACTGATCGTGAAGGTAGCAGTTCAGAAACCCTTTGTTTATAGGATCTAGAAACAGATATTTCCAGCCATATAGAGGTATATAAGAATT
>NW_016108152.1:529261-530590 GCF_001604975.1 Cebus imitator
TATTCCTGAGTGAATGGGAGCATAGGGTCTTATGAGAAATATCTGGCTCTAAAATAAAAACGGAGCTATCTAGCAGAATGATTGTCAAGTTGTGTAGTCAACTTACAGAGTTGAACTGATGTGTGAATATTACAGTTCAGAAACCATTTATTTGTTGAATCTAGAAACAGACATTTCCAGCGATATACAGGTATATAAGAATTAGCGGTAAGATCGGGTCTAAAAGACAGGGAAAACGGATATTTCAAACTGATCTGCTGTGTGTTCGTTCACCTAAGGAAGTTGCATCTATGTTTAGATTCGGCAAGTTGGAAACACGTTTCTTCTAAAAGCAGCGTTTGGATATCCAGAGTGAATGTGAGAATATGCTGTAATGAGAAATATCTGGCACTATAAGGAAAACAGAGCTATCTAGCAGAATGGTTGTCAACGTGTACATTCATCTTACAGAGTTAAACTGATGTGTGTATTTAGCAGTTCAGAAACCCTTTCTTTGGAGAATACAGGAACAGATATTTCCAGCTGTACACAGCCATATAAGAATTAGCAGTAAGACTGCGTCTAAAACACAGAAGAAACGTATATTTCAGACTGCTCTACTGTGTGTTGGTTCATCGTAGGAAGTTGCATCTATCTTAAGCTTCAGCGAGTTGGAAACACCTTTCTTCTAAAAGCTGCGTTTGGATATTGCTGAGTGAATGTGACTATAGGCTGTAATGATAAATATCTGGCTCTTAAACAGAAACGGAGCTATATAGCAGAATGGTTGTCAAGGTGTACTTTCAATTTACAGAGTTAAACTGATGTGTGAATGTAGTAGTTCCGAAACGCTTTGTTTTGAGAATGAAAAAACAGATATTTCCAGCCATATGCAGGTATATAAGAATTAGCGGTAAGATCACGTCTAAAACACAGGAGAAACGTATATTTCAAACTTCTCTGCTGTGTGTTCATTCACGTTAGGAAGTTGCATCTATGTTTAGATTCAGCGAGTTAGAAACACGTTTCTTTTAAAATCTGCATTTGGATATATTGAGTGAATGGGATTACAGGATGTAATGAGAAATATCTGGCTCTATAACAAAAACGGAGCTATCTAGCAGAATGATGGTCAAGGTGTATATTCAACTTACAGTGTTGAACTGGTGTGTAAACATACCATTTCCGAAACCCTTTCTTTGGAGAATTTAGAAACAGATATTTCCAGCCATATACAGGTATATAGGAATTAGCAGTAAGATCGCGAGTAAAACACAGGAGAAACGTATATTTAAAACTGTTCTGCTGGGTGTTCGTTCACCTTAGGAACTTGCATCTATGTTTAGATTC
>NW_016108152.1:531006-534929 GCF_001604975.1 Cebus imitator
TTCGCTCACCTTCAGAAGTCGCATCTATGTTTAGATTCAGAGAGTTAGAAACGCATTTCTTCTAAAAGCAGCGTTTCGATATTCCAGAGTGAATAGGAGTATAGGGTGTAATGAGAAATATCTGGCTCTAAAACAAAAACGGAGCTATCTAGGAGAATGATTGTCAAGGTGTATATAGAACTTGCAGTTTTAATCTGATGTGTGAATGTAGCAGTTGATATACCCTTTCTTTGGAGAATCTAGAAACAGATATCTCCAGCCATATATCAGTATATAAGAATAGCAGTAAGATCATGTCTAAAACACAGGAGACACGTATATTTCAAACTGCTATGCTATATGTTCGTTCACCTTAGAGAGTTGCATCTATGTTTAGATTCAGAGAGTCAGAAACACATTTCTTCTAAAAGCTGCGTGTGGATATTCCTGAGTTAATGGGAGAATAGGGTGTAATGAGAAATATCTGGCTCTTAAACCAAAAAGGAGCTATCAAGCAGAATGATTGTCAGGGTGTATATTCAACTTACAGAGGTAAACTGATGTGTTAATGTAGCAGTTCATAAACCCTTTCCTTTTAGAATTTAGAAACAGATATTTCCAGCAATATAGAGGGGTATAAGAATTTGTGCTAAGATCGTGTCTAAAACACATGAGAAACGTATATTTCAAACTGCTCTGCTGTGTGTTCACTGAAATTAGGAAGATGCATCTATATTTAGATTCAGCTTGTTAGAAACCCGTTTATTCTAAAAGCTGCATTTGGATATACTGAGTGAATGGGGTTATAGTCTGTAATGAGAAATATCTAGGTTTAAAACAAAAATGGAGCTGTCGAGCAGAATGATTGTCATGGTGTATATTCAACTTACAGATTTAAACTGATGTGTTAAAGTAGCTGTTCAGAAACACTTTACTTGGAGAATCTAGAAGCAGGTATTTCCATCCATATACAGGTATACAAGAATTAGGTGTAATATCGCGTATAAAACACAGGACGAACATATATTTCAAACTGCTCTGCTGTGTGTTCATTCACCTTAGGAAGCTTCATCTATGTTTAGACTCAGCGAGTTAGAAACACGTTTCTTCAACAAGCTGGGTTTGTATATTCCAGAGTGAATTGGAGTTTAGGATGCAATGAGCAATATCTGGCTCTAAAATAAAAAAGGAGTTTTCTAACAGAATGATTTTCAAGGTGTATATTCAAGTTACAGAGATAAACTGACGTGTGAAGGTAGCAGTTCAGAAACCCTTTGTTTATAGGATCTAGAAACAGGTATTTCCAGCCATATAGAGGAATACAAGAATTAGCGGAAAGATCGCATCTGAAACACAGCAGAAACGTATATTTCAAATTGCTCTGCTGTGTGTTCGTTCGCCTTATGAAGTTGCATCTATGTTTAGATTCAGCGAGTTGGAAACACGTTTCTTCTAAAAGCTGCATTTGGATATTCCTGAGTGAATGGGAGTGTAGGGCATAATGAGAAATATCTGGCTGTGTAACGAAAACCGAGCTATCTAGCAGAATGATTGTCATCGTGTATATTCAACTTGCAAAGTTAAACTGATGTGCGAATGTAGCAGTTCAGAAACCCTTTCTTTGGAGAATCTGGAAACAGATGTTTCCAGCCATATACAGGCATATAAGAACTAGCAGTAAGACTGCGTTTAAAACACAGCAGAAACGTATATTTCAAACTGATCTGCTGTGTGTTCAGTCACCTTAGGAAGTTGCATCTATGTTTAGATCCAGAGAGTTAGAAACACGTTTCTTCTAAAAGCTGCGTTTGGATATTCCTGAGTGAGTTGGACTTTATTGTGTAATGAGGAATACATGGTTGTAAAACAAACCGGAGCTATCTAGCAGAATGATTGTAAAGGTGTATATTCTACTTAGAGAGTTAAGCTGATGTGTGAATGTACCAGTTCAGAAACCCTTTCTTTGGAGATCTAGAAACAGATATTTTCTGCCATCTACAGAAATATAAGAATTTGCGGTAAGATCACGTCTGAAACACAAAGAATCATATGTTTCAAACTGATCTGCTGTGTGTTCCTTCGCCTTAGGAACTTGCATCTATGTTTAGATTCAGAGAGTTAGAAACAGGTTTCTTCTAAAAGCTGCGTTTGGATATTCCATAGTGAATGGGAGTATAGGGTGTGATGACAAATATGTGGCCCTAAAACACCAACGAAGCTCTCTAGCAGAATGGTTCTCAAGATGTATATTCAACATACAGAGTTAAACTGATGTGTGAATGTAGCAGTTCAAAAACACTTTTTTTGAGAATCTAGAAACAGAAATTTGCAGCCATATACAGGAATGTAAGAATTAGCGGTAAGATCGCGTCTAAAACACAGGAGAAACGCATGTTTCAAACTGCTCTGCTGTGTTCGTTAAACGTAGGAAGTTGCATCTAAGTTTAGATTCATCGAGTTAGAAACACGTTTCTTCTAAAAGCAGCGTTTGGATATTCCTGGGTGAAAGGGAGTATAAGGTGTAATGAGAAATATCTGGCTCTAGAACAAAAACGGAGCTATCTAGCAGAATGATTGTGAAGGTATATAATCAACTTACAGAGTTAAACTGATGTGTGAATGTAGCAGTTCAGGAACGCTTCCTTTCGAGAATCTAGAAACAGATATTTCCAGCCATATACAGGATTATAATAATTAGCGGTAAGATCGCGTCTAAAACACAGTATAAACATATATTTCAACCTGCTCTGCTGTGTGTTCATTCACCTAGGGAGTTGCATCTATGTTTAGATTCAGCGAATTAGCAACACGTTTCTTCTAAAAGCTGCGTTTGGATATTCATGAGTGAATGGGATTATAGGGTGTAATGAGAAATATCTGGCTCTAAAACAAAAACGGGGCTATCTAGCAGAAAGATTCCCAAGGTTTATATTCAACTTACAAAGTTAAACTGATGTGCTAATGTAGCAGTTCAGAAACCCTTTCTTTGTTGAATCTAGAAGCAGATATTTCCAGCCAAATACAGCTAGGTAACAATTAGCTTTAAGATTGGGTCTAAAACACAGGAGAAACGTATATTTCAAACTGCTTTGCTGTGTGTTCGTTCACCTTAGGGAGTTGCATCACTGTTAAGATTCAGCAAGCTAGAAACACGATTCTTCTAAAAGCTGCGTTTGGATATTCCTGAGTAAATAGGAGTAGAGGATGTAATGAGAAATATCTGGCTCTGAAACAAAAACGGAGCTATCTAGCAGAATGATTGTCAAGTCGTATATTCAGCTTACAGAGCTAAACTGATGTGTGAATGTTGCAGTTCACAAACCCTTTCTTTGTCTAATCTAGAAACAGATATTTCCAGCCATATACAGGTAGGTAAGAATCAGCGATAAATTCACGTGTAAAACACAGGAGAAATGTACATTTCAAACTGTTCTGCTGTGTGTTCATTCACCATAGGAAGTTGCATCTATGTTTAGATGCAGCAAGTTAGAAACACGTTACTTCTAAAGGCTGCATTTGGATATTCCTCAGTGAATGTGAGTATAAGGTGTAATGAGAAATATCTGTCTCTAAAACAAAAACGGAGGATCTATCAGAATGATTGTCAAGGTGTATATTCAACTTACAGAGATCAAGTGATGAGTGAATGTAGCAGTGCAGAAAAACTTTCTTTGGAGAATGTAGAAACAGATATTTCCAGGCATATACAGGTATGTAAGAATTAGCGGGTTGTTGATCCAAGATGGCCGTTTAGGAACAGCTCAGGATTGCAGCTCCCAGTGAAAGTGCAGAGGGTGAGTGGACGCCGCGTTTTTATTGCCCACAGACTAGGAAATTCCCGGGCAGAGGTGCTCCACGGTCGCCAGCGTGGCTGTTTCGACCAGCGCGGCTGCGCTGGCCAGCGCCGCTGCTTTGCCCCGCGCGACTGCTTTGTCGTCGCCCCG
>NW_016108153.1:0-16982 GCF_001604975.1 Cebus imitator
CGGCGCTGGCCAGCACAGCCGAGCTGACCGAAACAGCCGAGCTGGCGACCTGTGGAGCTCCTCTGCCTGGGAATTTCCTAGTCTGTGGGCAATAAAAACGTGGCGTCCATTCACCCTCCGCGCTTTCACTGGGAGCTGCAATCCTGAGCTGTTCCTAAATGGCCATCTTGGATTGATCCTCCCTAAAATGAGTTTTATACACACACACACACACACACACACACACACACACACAAAGAAAACAATTCAGCCTTAGTTTTACCATTCATGACAGCATGGATGAGCCTGGAGAACATTATGCTAGATGAAAAAAGCCAGATGCAGAAAGTAACTGCTGTGTGATTTCACTTATATGCAGGAAATCTAAAAAAGTTTAAGTCACGGGGAAAGAGTAGAAGGGCTGTTACTTGTGGTCAGAGGTGAGAAAAATGGGGAGATGTTTGTCAAGGGTACAAACTTCCAGTTGTAAGATGAATAAGTTCTGGAGAGTCAGTGTACACCATGGTGACTATAATTAATAATGCTATATTGTATACTTGAAATGTGCTAAGAGACTAGATTTTAGCTATTCTCACCATCCACACACACACACACACACACACACACACACATGCACACAAACTTTGTAAGGAGTTGAATAATTTAGCTTGATTGTGTTAATTATTTTACAATGTATATCAAAGCATCACATTGCATACCTGAATATACACCATTTTCATTTGTCTGTAACTTCTCAGTACAACTTTAAAAGGTAATTTTAAAAATTACATATATATATATAAAATTGTGTTTTAGGTTTGGGGGTATATATGAAGAACATGCAAGATCGTTGCATAAGTACATACATGGCAATGTGGTTTGCTGCCTTCCTCCCCACCACCTATATCTGGCATTTCTCCCCCTGTTATCCCTCCCCAACTCCCCACCCACCGCTGTCCCACCCCTAGATCCCCCCCACAGACCCCAGTGTGTGATGCTCCCCTCCCTGTGTCCATGTGTTCTCATTGTTCAACACCTGCCTATGAGTATGACCCCTATGCCTGTTCACTCTTTGGAAATATCTTATTCCAGAATCCAACAAAGTCTAGATTTCTAGACTTGAGCTTTGCATTCCAGGTGACTTGTGATACTCTGTTCCCAAGAAGGCTATGTGACATGGGTTCCATTTATAAATTAAACTTAATCAAAAGAAAACATCAAAAGAAAGTTGTCAAGAAGAAGACAAAACTGCACTTTGAAAGGATTAGAATTAAAAGTTGTAGAAGAGAGAAATCCAGAGAATGAGTTAACAATTCCATATTATTTTGTGGTTTAGAGATGTGAAGCTTTCATTCTTCTCTTGTGTCAACAGGTTCATCTATTAGCATTTCATCTGTTAGAAGAATAATTTTGGTAGAAGAGGACACCTATATATTTTTCTAACTTTTCACATTATCCTTTCGTGTTTTAAAGAGGGAATTGGTGTCCAGTCTATTGGTTAGCCAATTCTCATAAACACAGTGTGGGAATAAAATAATGCCTGTGTTCTAAGGTTGTAGTGGATTCATGAAACATATCATTAAAAAATATAATATATGAAAATTTCACCATTGTTGTCATCTGGGGGGATACATATAATGTGTTTAAATATTATTCAATTCAATAGGAGAGTACATCAGTGAATACACCCAATAAAATAGTCCTTCTACAAAAAATAAATAATAAGGGCCTAAATTTGAAAGGAAGAAGTGAAATTATCTCTGTTCACGTATGACATAATCTTTTAAAAATATTTTTTATTTCAATAGCTTTTGGAGTACAAGCAATTTTGAATAGATGGATGAATTGTATAGCAATGAAGTCTGAGATTATAGTGCACTTATGACCCAACTAGTGTACATTGTACCCAACATGTAGTTGTTTTTACCCCTCACGCCCTTCCATGCTCCCACTTCTGAGTCTCCAAAGTCCAGTATACCACTCTGTATGCCTTTACATGCCCACAGCTTGGCTCCCAGTTATAAGTGAAAACATATGGTATTTAGTTTTTTATTCCTGTGTTACCTCATTTAGAATAATCTTATATGAAGAAAACCCTAAGCATTCTTTTTAAAAGCCACTATAATTAATAAATAAATTTAGCAATGTTGCAAGGTTCAAAATCAACTCAAAAGAGCAGATTTTTTTCCTATGTTCTACTAATAGTGAACAGTATAAAAAGATAATTTAGAAACAATCCAATTTTCAATAGCCTCAAAAACAATAAAACACTTAGGGACTAACTTGACCAAGGAGATGAAAGACTTACACACTGAAAACTGAAACACATCACTCAAACAAATCAAAGAAAACACATAAACAGAAAAAGAAAAATCCTGTGTGGATTAGAAGACTTAATATTGTTTCAAGTCCGTACTGCCCAACCTATAGACTTAGTGCAATTCCTCTAAAATTCATGTGGAATCTCAAGGACCCTGAATAACTGCAACAATCTTGAAAAGGAAGCGCAAAGTTGGAGGTCTCACTTTTCCTGATTTTAAAATACACAAAAATGCTACAGTAATCAAAACATTGTGGTACTGGTTTAAAAACAGACATATAGGCCAATGGAACAGAATAGAGATCCCATAAATAAACTCTTGTATATATGGCCAAATGATTTTCAACAAGGGTGCCAAGACCACACAGTGAAAAAAAGAACAGTCTTTTCAACAAACACTGTTGATAAAACTGAGAACCCACATGCAAAAGAATAAAATGGGCCAGGTGTGGTGGCTTCCACCTGTAATGGCAGCTACTTGAGAAGCTGAGATGGGAGGATTGCTTAAGTATAAGAGTTTAAGGTTGCAATGAGCTTTGATTAGGCCACGGTACTCCAGTGTGGGTGACAAAGAGAAGCCACTTCTCTTAAACAGAAAAAGAGTAAAGTGGAATTCTTACCTTAAGCCATATACAAAAATTAACTAAATATGGATTAAAGACCTAAACAGAAGACCTAAAACTATAGACTCTTAGAAGAAAATTGCATTAGTCTGTTCTCACACTGCTATTAAAGACATACCAGAGACTGGGTAATTTTAAAAAGAAAGAGGTTTAATTCTTCATCATGGCTGGGAGGACCTCAGGAAACTTACAATCGGGAAGTTTCTCAGGAAGGAGAAATGCCAAGCAAAAGGGGTAAAAGCACCTTAAAAACCCATCATATCTCATGCAAATTCACTCACTATTATGAGAGCGGCATGAGGGTAACCGACCCCATGATGTAATTACCTCCCACCAAGTCTCTCCCATGACACATAGGGATTATGGGAACTACAATTTAGGATAAGATTTGGGTGGGGACACAGCCAAACTGTATCAAAAACATAGGGAAAAAACCTTCATGACACTGGATTGGTAATGATTTCTTGCATATGACAACAAAAGCACAGGCAACAAAAGCAAAAATAAACAAATGAGACTATATAAAACTTCTGTAAATCAAAGGATACAAATAGAGTGGAAAGGCAATGTACAGAATGCGAGAAAATATTTTCAAATTATAATCTGATACAGGATTAATATCCAGAGTATATAAAGAACTTTTTCAGCTCAACAACAACAAATAACCCCATTTAAAAATAGGTAAAACAAAGCAATCTACAGATTCAATGCTATTTCTACCAAATTACTAATGTCGTTTTTCACAGGATTAGAAAAAACTATTCTAAAATTCATAGCAGGGGGAGAAATGCCAGATGTAGGTGATGGGGAGGAAGGCAGCAAATCACACTGCCACGTGTGTTCTTATGCAACAACTTTGCATGTTCTTCACATGTACCCCAAAACCTAAAATACAATAAAATAAATAAATGGGAAAAAAAAAATAAAAAAATTAAATAAATAAATAAATAAATAAAGTTCATAGGGAACCAAAAATGAGCCTGAATAGTCAAGGCAATCCTAAGCAAAAAGAAGAAAGCTGGAGGCATCACATTGCTTAACTTCAAACCATACTACAGGCAACACTAACCAAAAGAGTAAAGTACTGTTACAAAAATAGGCACATAGACCTATGGAACAGAATAAGGACCCCTGAAATAATGCCACACACCTAAAACCAACTGATCTTTGGCAAAATAGACAAAAGTAAACAGGGAGGAAAGGACATGCCATTCAAAAAATAGAGCTGGAAAAACTGGCTAACTATATAAAGAACAACAAACCGGGACCACTATCTCTCACCATATGCGAAAATTAACTTAAGATGGATTAAAGACTTCAATGCAAGATCTTAAACTATAAAAGTCCTAGAGGAAACCCTAGAAAATAACCTTCTATACATTGGCCTAGACAAAGAATTTATGACTAAGTTCTCAAAAGCAAATGTAAATAAAACAAAAATGGACAAATGAGATCTAATTAAACTAAATAGCTTCTGCACAGCAAAAGAAACTATCAACAAACAGACAACCTATAGAATGGATGGAGAAAATATTTGCCAACTATGCATCTGACAAAGGACTAACATCCAGAACTATAAGGAACTTGAACAAATCAAAAAGAATAAAACAAATAACACCATTAAGAAGTGGGAAAAGCACATGAACAAACACTTATCAAAAGAAGACAAAAAAGCAGCCAAAAAAACATATGAAAATGTACTCAGCATCACTAATCAGAGATACAAATCAAAACCACAATAAGCTATCATCTCACACCAGTCAGAGCGGTTATTATTAAGAAGTTGGAAAATAACAGATGTTGGCGAGGTTGTGGAGAAAAGGGAAAATTTGTATACTATTGCTGGGAATGTAAATCCATCCAGCCACTGTGGAAAGTAGTCTGAAGATTTCTCAAAGAACTTAAAACAGAGCTACACATCCAAAGAAAAACAGATCATTATATTAAAAAGACACATGAACTCATATGTTCATCACTACACTATTCACAACAGCAAAGACAAGGAATCAATCTAGGTGCTCATCAATGATGGATTAGATAAAGGAAATGTGGTACATATACACCATAGAATACTACACAGCCATAAAAAAGAATGAAATCATGTCCTTTGCAGGAGCATAGATGCAACTAGAGATCATTATCTTAAGTGAAAACTAAATATCACATGTTCTCATGTATAAGTGGGAGCTAAACATTGAATACATGTGTACACAAAGACAGGAACACTAAACAATGGAGATTTCAAAACAGGGAAGAAAGGAGGGGAAGAAGGGTTGAAAAACCATCTATTGAATACTGGGTTTACTACTTGGGTGACAGGAACCAAACCTCAGCATCATACAGTATACTCATTTAACAAACCTCCACATGTACCCCTTGAATCTAAGACAAAAGTTTAAAAACTGCAAAGGACTTGAATAGACATTTTTCCAAAGCTGATCAAATGGCCAAAAGGTCTATGAAAAAAGATGCTGAACATTACTAATCATTAGGGAAATGCAAATTAAATCTACATATCACCTCACATTTATTAGGATGGCAAATATCAAAAACAAAAATAACAGGTGTTGTCAAGGATGTGGAGAAAGTGGAACCTTGTGCACAGTTGGTGGAAATGTTAAATGGTGCAACCAATATGAAACAGAGTATAGTGGTTCCTCAGGAAAGTAAAAACAGATTTAACCACATGATACAGCAATCCCACTTTTGGCAATATACCCAAAAAAATTTTAAGGAAAATCTCAAAGAAATATGTGTACTCCCATGTTCATTGCAGCACTATTCACCAAAATAAAGAGGTGAAGAAATCCAAATATTCATTGAAGGATTAATGGATAAATAAAATGTGGTATAGACACTCCTATCCAACATAGTATTGGAAGTTCTGGCCAGGGCAATCAGGCAAAAGACAGAAATACGGGGTGTTCAAATAGGGAAAGAGAACGTCAAATTATCTTTGTTTGCAGATGACACGATCCTATATCTAGAAAACAGCATCATCTCAGCCCAAAAGCTTCTTAAGCTGATAAGCAACTTCAGAAAAGACTCAGGATACAAAACCAACATGTAAAAATCACTACCATTCCTATACACCAACAGGCAAGCAGAGAGCCAAATTATGAATGAACTTCCATTCACAATTGCTACAGAAAAATACAATACCAGGAATAAGACTAACAAGGGAAGTGAGGGACCTCTTCAAGGAGAACTACAAACCACTGCTCAAGGAAATCAGAGAGGACACAGACAAATGGAAAAACATTCCAAGCTCATGGATAGGAAGAATCAGTATCGTGAAAATGGCCATACTGCCCAAAGTAATTTATAGATTCAATGCTATACCCGTCAAACTACCATTGACATTCTTCAAAGAATTAGAAAAAAACTATTTTAAAATTCAGATGGAACCAAAAAGGAGCCCGAGTAGCCAAGGCAATCCCAAGCAAAAAGAACAAAGCTAGAGGTACCATGTTACCCAACTTCAAACTATACTACAGGGCTACAGTATAAAACAGCATGGTACTGTTGCATGAACAAACACATAGACTAATGGAACAGAATAGAGAATTCAGAAATTACACCACACACCTACAACCACCTGATCTTCAACAAACCTGACAAAAACAAGCAATGGGGAAAAGACTTCCTATTTAATAAATAGTGCTGGAATAACTGGCTAGCCATATGCAGAAAATTGAAACTGGACCCCTTCCTTAAACCTTATACAAAAATTAACTCAATATGGATTAAGGGCTTAAATGTAAAGGCCAAAACTATAAAAACCCTAGAGGAAGATCTAGGTAATACCATTCATGACATAGGCACAGGCAAAGATTTCATGACAAAAACACCAAAAGCAGTTGCAACAAAAGCAAAAATTGACAAATGGGATCTAATTAAACCAAAGAGCTTCTGCACAGCAAAAGAAACTATCATCAGAGTAAACAGACAACCTACAGAATGTGAGAACATTTTTGCAATCTATCCACCTGCCAAAGTCTAATATCCAGAATCTACAAGTAACTTAAAATAATTTGAGAAAAAACAAACCATCCAATTAAAAAGAGGGCAAAGGACATTAACAAACATTTCTCAAAAGAAGACATTTGTGTGGCCAACAAACACATGAAAAAAGCTCAACATCACTGATTATTAGAGAAATGCAAATCAAAACCACATCAAGATACCATCTCATACCAGTCAGAATGGTCATTATTACAAAGTCAAAAAACAACAGATTTTGGTGAGGTTGCAGAGAAAAAGGAATGCTTTTACACTGTTGGTGGGAGTGTAAATTAGTTCAATCATTCTGGAAGATAGTGTGATGATTCCTCAAAGATCTAGAACCAGAAATATCATTTGACCCAGAAAACAAATAACACCATTAAGAAGTGGGAAAAGCACATGAAAAAACACTTCTCAAAAGAAGACAAAAAAGACAAGATGCATACACATGTTTGTTCACTGCAGCGCTATTCACAATAGCAAAGACATGATATCAACCTAAATGCCCATCAATGATAGACTGGATAAAGAAAATGTGGTACATATACACCATAGAATACTATGCAGCCATAAAAAAAGGCTGAGTTCATGTCCTTTGCAGGGGCATGGATGAAGATGGAAACCATCATTCTCAGCAAACTTTCACAGTAACAGAAAACCAAGCACTTCATGTTCTCACTCATAAGTGGCGGCTGAATGATGAGGACACATGAACACATGGTAGGCAAGAACAACACACACTGGGGCCTGTCAGGGGAGTGGGTAAAGGGAGGGAGAGCATCAGGAAGAATAGCTAGTGTATGCTGGGCTTAATATCTATGTGATGGGTTGATCTGTGTATCAAACCACCATGGCACACGTTTACCTATGTAACAAACCTGTACATCCTGCATATGTTCCCTCTAACCTAAAATAAAAGTTAAAAAGAAAGAAAGAAAGAAAGATCCACAGGATAAAAGGCATGCTTGAGTGGAAAATAGGAGATGATATCTAATACACATGCCTTTCCATTGCTGTCACTCAAATGACAAGTGCTGGGGGAATTTTTAGGCTACAGTCCCCCCCCTCTGGGAACTATAGAGGTTTTTCCATTATATTCTCTATCAGATAGCTTTTGTGTCCATCTTTGACACCAGTTGTTTTCTGGTCTTGGCATGCCTGACCTCACAGTGCTTTACATCAGCTGTGATTCTCCTCCTTTCTGCCCTTGGGCTTCCCTAACCCTGTATGGTAAGAGGCTTGTGGGGATCCAGGCAGCACTCACCCCATGGAGCAACCCTTGACTGATGGGGGATGGATGTCAGTTGATAAATACTCTCTTCTTCCATTCTTCACGTAGATAATTTTGAGGCTCCTTCTACTGAGAACAGAAGGTTGCAATAGCATTAAGTCCCAGTTTTTCATAGCACAAACCCACGCAATAATGTGACTTGCTGTCAGCTTTTCTTCCTTAATTGTTTCCCTCTTCCCAGTGTCCCAATCCTGTGCCCTGGTACCAATATTCTACATAAACTGCCTGCACACAAGCCATTGTCTCAAGCTCTGATTTCTGGGAGGAACCAGGCTGAGATTCCTTTAACACTCAAAGTTACATAGAAGGCAACTAAGGTCAGCCTGATGATTTTGCTTTTTTATGGATAACTACTTTTTTTCTGGATGCTTGTGGGATTTCTTCTTTATCATTAAAATTTAACAATTCTATCAGTAAAAAAGAAAATGTGGCATATACATATATAATGGAATGTTATTACAAGTTAAAAAAGAAAGAAATCCTGTCACATGCTATAGCATGGATGAACCTTAAGGATATTATGCTAAATTCATTCAGGCAGTAACAAAAAGACACATATTGTATTATTCCAATTATATGAGGTATCTGATGTATTCAAATTCATAGATGCAGAAATTAGAACTGTACATACAACAGGCGGGGAGGGAAAGTGGTAAATGGGGTTTTTGCATTGGCAAGAGTCAGTTCTGCAAGATAAAGAATTTCTAGAGATATGTTGCACAACAATGTGAATGTACCTAACATTATCAAAACTTTAAAAATGTCTAAAAAGATAAATTTCATGTTATATTCATTTTTACAACAACTAAAAATAAAATAAATGAATAAGAAATTGAGGGAGGAGGATACAAGATGGCCAAATAGGAACAGCTCCAGAGTGCAATTCCCAGCAAGAACAGTGCAGAGGGTGAGTGCTCACTGCACTTCCAAACAAGTTTTCACTGTCCACAGACCAGGAGATTCCCAGCCAAAAAGTGCCACAAGTTTTCAGTGCAATGGTTTCAGCCAGTGATGGGTCGGCACACAGAAACTCACTCTGGGAGGCTGTTTCGACTGGTGCCTGGAATGCCTGGGAAACAGAGCCGCCCATTCAACTGAAAGGAAGTGGGCTGAGACAGGGAGCCAGGCGATCTGGATCAGTGGGTACCACCCCCACAAAACAAGCAATCTGAAATGCTCTGGATTGGGAGTTTTGCAGCAAGTGTAGCTGCACCCAAGACGGTCCAGCTCAGTGTGGAGAAGGGTGTCTCCCACTACCGAGGCAGTCCACCACTACCAAGGCAGTTCACACAGCAGCTGGGCAGAGCCTGTGGCAGCTCAGCAACACCTCTGCTGGCAGACTGTGACTAGACTACTCTGTGAAGGGCAGGGCATCTATGAAAAAAGGCATCACGACAGGAACTTATAAATAAAGCCTAAATTTGTAGGACAAAGCACCTGGGAAAAGAGGCGATTATGAGTTCAGCTGCAGCAGACTTAATGGTACCTGCCCAGTTACTCTGCATGGAACAATGGAGCTATAAGTGACAGACTGTCTTCTCAAGAAATTCCCCGATCCCTGTATTCCCAAAGAGACACCTCATAAAGGAGAGCTCCAGCCAACATCTGGTGAATATACTTCTAGGACGAGGATAGCAGAGGAAGAAACCAGCAGCAACCCTTGCTGGTCTGCAGCCCCTGCCAGTGATCCCCAGGTGAGCAGGATCTGGAGTGGACCTCCAGCAGTCCTGCAGCAGAGGGGCCTGACTGTTAGAAGGAAAACCAAGAAGCAGAAATAAATAGCTTCAACATCAACAAAAAGGTTGTCCACTCAGAGACCCCATCCAAAAATCACCAACTACAAAGACCACAGGTAGATAAAGCCACAGAGATGGGAAAAAAAACAGTGCAAAAAGGAAGAAAATACCAAAAACCAGAACGCCTCTCCTCCTCCAAGGGATCACAACTCCTCACCAGCTAGGGATCAAAGATGGATGGAGAATGAACCTGATGAATTGACAGAAACAGACTTGAGAAGGTGGGTAATAACAAACTTCTTAGAGCGAAAAGAACATGTGCCAGCCCAATGCAAAGAAACTAAGAACCTAGAGAAAAGGTTAGATGAGATGCTAACTAGAATAAACAGCTTAGAGAAGAATATAAATGACTTGATGGAGCTGAAAAATACAGCAAGAGAACTTGGTGAAGCATACACAAGTTTCAATAGCCAAATCGACCAAGCAGAAGAAAGGATATCAGAGATTGAAGATAATTCAATGAAATAAAACAAGAAGATAAGAATAGAGAAAAAGGAGTGAAAAGAAATAAACAAAGCCCCCAAGAAACATGAGATTATGTGAAAACACCTAATCTACACTTGATAGGTGTACCTGAATGTGACAGAGAGAAAGAATCCAAGCCGGAAAACACTCTTCAGGATATTATCCAGGAAAACTTCCCCAACCTAGCAAGGCAGGCAAATATTCAAGTCCAAGAAATACAGAGAACACCACAAAGATATTCCTCAAGAAGAGCAACCCCTAGGCACATAATCGTCAGATTCACCAGGGTATAAATGAAGGAGAAAATGCTAAGGGCAGCCAGTGAAAAAGGTCGGGCTACCCACAAAGGGAAGCCCATCAGACTCACAGCGGATCTCTCAGCAGAAACTCTACAAGCCAGAATAGAGTGGAGGCCAACATTCAACATCCTTAAAGAAAAGAACTTTCAACCTAGAATGCCATATCCAGCCAAACTAAGCTTCATAAGCAAAGGAGAAAGAAAATCCTTTATGGACAAGCAATTGCTGAGAGACTTCATCACCACAAGGACTGCCTTACAAGAGCTCCTGAAAGAAGCACTAAACAAGGAAATGAAAAACCAGTACCAGCCACTACAAAAATGCACCAAATGGTAAAGACCACTGATACAATGATGAAAACGTGTCAACTAATGGGCAAAATATCCAGCTAGCATCAAAATGGCAGGATCAGATTCACACATAACAATATTAACCTTAAATATAAATGGACTAAAGGCCCCAATCGAAAGACACAGACTGGCAAATTGGATAAAAAGCCAAAACTCATCAGTGTGCTGTATTCAGGAAACCCATCTCATGTGCAAGGACACACATAGGCTCAAAAGAAAGAGATGGAGGAAGATTTATCAAGCAAATGGAGAACAAAAAAAGCAGGAGTTGCAATCCTAGTCTCTGATAAAACGGACTTTAAACCAACAAAGCTCAAAAGAGACAAAGAAGGGCATTACATAATGGTAAAAGGATCAATGCATCAAGAAGAGCTAATGATCCTAAATATATACACACCCAATACAGGAGCACCCAGGTACATAAAGCAAGTTCTTAATGGCATACAAAGAAACTTAGACTCCCACACAATAGTAGTGGGAGACTTTGCCACTCCACTGTCAATATTAGACAGATCAATGAGACAGAAAATTAACAAGGACATCCAGGACTTGAACTCAGATCTGGACCAAGCAGACCTAATAGACATCTACAGAAATCTCCACCCCAAATCCACAGAATATACATTCTTCTCAGCGCCGCATGGCACCTACTCTAAAACTGAAAATATAATTGGAAGTAAATCACTCCTCAGCAAATGCAAAAGAATGAAACATAACAAACAGCCTCTCAGACCACAGTGCAATCATATTAGAACTCAGAATTAAGAAACTGACTCAGAACCACACAACTTCATGCAAACTGAACAACTGGCTCCTGAATGTCGACTGGATAAACAATGAAATGAAGGCAGAAAGAAAGATGTTCTTTGAAACCAACAAGAACGAAGACACAATGTACCAGAATCTCTGGGACACATTTAAAGCAGTGTCTAGAGGGAAATTTATAGCAATGAATGCCCACATGAGAAGCAATGAAAGATCTAAAATCGACACTCTATCATCAAAATTGAAAAGCTAGCAGAAGACAAGAAATAACTAAGATCAGAGCAGAACTGAAGGAGATAGAGACACACACACAAAAAAAAATCCTTCAAAAAAATCAATAATTCCAGGAGCTGGTTTTTCGAAAAGATCAACAAAATAGACCACTAGCCAGATTAATAAACAGTAAAAGAGAAAAGAATCAAATAGAAGCAATAAAAAAATGATAAAGGGGATATCACCACTGACTCCACAGAAATACAAACTACAATCAGAGATTAATACAAATAACTTTATGCACATAAACCAGTAAACCTGGAAGAAATGGATAAATTCCTGGACACTTGCACCCTCCAAAGCCTAAACCAGGAAGAAGTTGAAACCTTGAACAGACCAATAACAGCACCTGAAGTTGAGGCAGCAATTAATAGCCAACCAACCAAAAAAAAGTCCAGGTCCAGAAGGGTTCACAGCTGAATTCTACCAGATGTACAAAGAAGATCTGGTACCATTCCTTCTGAAACTATTCCAAACAATACAAAAATAAGGAATCCTTCCCAAATCATTTTATGAGACCAACATCATCCTGATACCAAAACCCGGCATAGACTCAACCAAAAAAGAAAACTTCAGGCCAATGTCCATGATGAACATAGATGCAAAAATCTTCAATAAAATACTGGCAAACTGATTGCAACAGCACATCAGAAAGCTTATCCATCATGATCAAGTAGGGTTCATTCTGGGAATGCAAGGCTGGTTCAACATACACAAATCTATAAACGCAATCCACCACATAAACAGAACCAAAGGCAAAAACCGTATGATTATCTCAATAGGTGCAGAGAAGGCCTTTGACAAAATTCAACATCCATTTATGCTAAAAACTCTGAATAAACTAGGTATTGATGGAACGTATCTCAAAATAATAAAAGCTATTTATGACAAACCAACAGCCAATATCATACTGAATGGGCAAAAACTGGAAGCATTCCCTTTGAAATCTGGCACTAGACAAGGATGCCCTCTGTCACCACTACTATTCAATATAGTATTGTAAGTTCTAGACAGAATATTAGGCAAGAAAAAAATTTAAAATATATTCAATTAGGAAAAGAGGAAGTCAAATTGTCTTTTTTTGCAGACGACATGATTGTGTATTTAGAAGACCCTACTATCTTAGCCCAAAATCTCCTTAAACAGATAAGCAACTTCAGCAAAGTCTCAGGATACAAAATTAATGTGCAGAAATCACAAGCATTTCTATACACCAATAACAGACGAACAGAGAGCCAAATCATGAGTGAACTCCTATTCACAATTGCTACAAAGAGAATAAAATACCTAGGAATACAACTAACAAAGGATGTAAACGGCCTCTTCAAGGAGAACTACAAACCACTGCTCAAGGAAATAAGAGAGAACAGAAACATATGGAGAAATATTCCATGCTCATGGTTAGGAAGAATCAATATTGTGAAAATGGCCATACTGCCCACAGTAATTTATAGATTCAATGCTATCCGCATTAAGCTACCAATGACCTTCTTCACAGAGCTGGAAAAAAAACACCTTAAACTTCATATGGAACCAAAAGGGAGCCCGCATAGCCAAGATAATTCTAGGCAAAAACAACAAAGCTGGAGGCATCACGCTATCTGATTTCAAACTATACTACAAAGCTACAGTAATCAGAACAGCATGGTACTGGTACCAAAACAGAGATATAGACCAATGGAACAGAACAGAGGCCTTGGATGCAACACAACACATCTACAACCATATGATCTTTGACAAACCTAACAAAAACAAGCAGTGGGGAAAGGATTCCCTGTTTAATAAATGGTGTTGGGAAAACTGGATAGCATGTGCAAAAAGCAGAAACTGGACCCCTTCCTGACACCTTACACTAAAATTAACTGCAGATGGTTTAAAGACTTAAACATAAGACCCATAAAAACCCTAGAAGAAAACCTAGGCAAAACCATTCAGGACATAGGCAAAGGCAAGGACTTCATGACTAAAACACCAAAAGCATGGGCAACAAAAGCCAAAATAGACAAATGGGACCTAATTAAACCCCAGAGCTTCTTCACAGCAAAAGAAACAATCATTACAGTGAACTGGCAACCAACAGAATGGGAAAATATTTTTGCAGTCTACCCATCTGACAAAGGGCTAATATCCAGAATCTACAAATAACTAAAACAGATTTACAAGAAAAAACCATGCAAACCCATCCAAAAGTGGGAGAAGGATATGAACATACACTTTACAAAAGAAGACACATATTAGGCCAACAAACAAATGAAAAAATGCTCATCATCTGTGATTATTAGAGAAATGCAAATCAAACCACATTGAGATACCCCCTCATGCCAGTTAGAATGGAGATCATTAAAAACTCTGGAGACAACAGATGCTGGAGAGGATGTGGAGAAATAGGAACATTTTTACACTGTTGGTGGGAGTGTAAACTAGTACAACCATTGTGGAAGACAGTGTGGCAATTCCTCAGGGACCTAGAAATAGAAATTCCATTTGACCCAGCAATCCTATTAATGGGTGTATACCCAAAGGATTGTAAATCATTCTATTATAAAGACACATGTGCACGTATGTTCATAGTGGCACTGTTTACAATAGCAAAGACCTAGAACCAACCCAAATGCCCATCGATGATAGACTGGACAAGGAAAATGTGGTACATATACACCATGGAATATTATGCAGCCATCAAAAATGATGAGTTCGTGTCCATTGTAGGGGCATGGATGAACCTGGAAAGCATCATTCTCAGCAAACTGACACAAGAACAAATCAAACACCGCATGTTCTCACTTATAGGTGGGTGTTGAACAATGAGAACACATGGACACAGGGAGGGTAGCATCACACACTGAGGTCCCTGAGGGGGACCTAGGGAAGGTACTGCAGGGGGTGGACTGTTGGGGCGGGATAACATAGGGAGAAATGCCAGATGTAGGTGATGGGGAGGAAGGCAGCAAACCACATTGCCATGGATGTACCTATGCAAAAACCTTGCATGTTCTTCACATGTACCCCAAAATCTAAAACGTGATTTAAAAAAAAAAAATATATATATATATATATGAAATCAATGACATTTGCAGCAGCATACAAAGAATGCCTGGGAATAAATCTACCACAGGATGTGGAAGATTTGTACACCAAAAACTATAGAACATTTCTGAAAGACATTAAAGAAAACCTTAAAAATTTTTTTAATAAATGTTTTCATGGATCAAAAGACATTATTCTCAAAATATCAATGCTATCTAAAATGATGTACAGATTCAGTTCAATCCCTATCAAAATTTCAGTGGCCTTTTGTGTAGAAACGGAGTAGTAGAACCATAAAATGTATGTAAGCTCCCAAAGGAAACTTAATCACCAATATAATCTTGAAGAAAAATGTTGGAGGAATCACAATTCTCAATTTCAAAAGTCACTACAAAGCTACAGTAATCAATAGTGTGGTACTGGCATAAAGACAGACACATAGACCAATGGAATATAATAGAAAGTCCAGAAATAATCACTTGCATACAATTTTCTGAAATTTTATTTTTAATTGACACATAAAAATTATACATATTTATGGAGCATGAAGTGATATTTCAATAAATGTATACAATGTTGTAATGGCCTAATTGGGGTAATTAGCATATATATCACCTGAAACATTTACAATTTCTTTGTGTTGGGAACATTCAAAATCCCTGTTTAACTATTTAAAATATAAAATAAATTATTGTTGGAAAGTGTATTAGTTTGTTCTTATGCTGCTCTGAAGAAATGCCAGAGACTGGGTAATTTATAAAGGAAAGAGGTTTAATTGACTCACAGTTCTGCATGGCTGGGGAGGCCTCAGGAAACTTACAAATCATGGCAGAAGGGGATGCAAACATGTCCTTCTTCACAGGGTGGCAGGAGAGAGAAGTGCTGAGCAAAGGGGGAAAAGCCTCTTATAAAACCATCAGATCTTGTGAAAACTCATTCACTACCACAAGAACAGCAGGGTGTAACTGCACCCATGATCCAATTACCACCCACTGAGGGTTATGGGAACTACAATTCAGTATGAGATTTGGATGCACACACAGCCTAACCATATCAGAGAGCTTCCTGGTAGCTGAACATTTGGAGGTTCCTGGAGCATGGCATGCCAACCTCAGTCTACACATCTCTTCATCTTTATCCTTTGCAATATCCTTTATAATAAACCCATAAAGGCACTGAAGACATATGCTTGTGAGACAAAGGTGTCTACAAAACTATGGGCAGTACAAGAGCTTCACTTTATATTGAATAGTACCCAGATACTAAGGAGCAGAAAAACCAAGTCCTAACTCTGCAAGAATGTCAAGACAAGTAGATGAACTGAAATATTGGTTTTCACCAAAAACAAGGACATCAGCTATTAAAGAAGCATTTCGTGCTCATCATCATTGGTCATTAGAAAAATGCAAATCAAAAGCACACTGAGATACCATCTCACACCAGTTAGAATGGCAATCATTAAAAAAATGGAGACAACAGATGCTGGAGAGGATGTGGAGAAAAAGGAACACTTTTACACTGTTGGTGAGAGTGTAAATTAGTTCAACCATTGTGGAAGACAGTGCGGCGATTCCTCAAGGATCTAGAAATAGAAATTCCTTTTGACCCAGTAATCCCATTACTGCGTATATACCCAAAGGATTATAAATCATTCTATCATAAAGACACAAGTGGCTGGGCACGGTGGCTCACACCTATAATCCCAGCACTTTGGGAGGCCGAGATGGGTGGATCACGAGGTCAAGAGATCGAGACCATCCTGGTCAACATGGTGAAACCCTGTCTCTAC
>NW_016108153.1:17617-19334 GCF_001604975.1 Cebus imitator
CAGCAAACCACCATGGCATGTATGTACCTAAGCAACAATCCTGCAGCATGCAGGATGTGCACATGTACCCCAGAGATCAAATACAATTAAAAAAAAAAAAGTCCTTTATCTTCCGGTCCTAGGCGCTTCGGGAACCGCGGCTTAGGTGCAGACATGGCCAAGTCCAAGAACCACACAACACACAACCAGTCCCGAAAATGGCACAGAAGTGGTATCAAGAAACCCCGATCACAAAGATACGAATCTCTTAAGGGGGTGGACCCCAAGTTCCTGAGGAACATGCGCTTTGCCAAGAAGCACAACAAGAAGGGCCTAAAGAAGATGCAGGCCAACAATGCCAAGGCCATGAGTGCACGTGCCGAGGCCATCAAGGCTCTCGTAAAGCCCAAGGAGGTTAAGCCCAAGATCCCAAAGGGGGGTGTCAGCCGCAAGCTCGATCGACTTGCCTACATTGCCCACCCCAAGCTTGGGAAGCGTGGTCGTGCACGCATTGCCAAGGGCCTCAGGCTCTGCTGGCCAAAAGTCAAGGTCAAGTCCAAGGATCAAAACAAGGCCCAGGCTGCAGCTCCAGCTTCAGTTCCAGTTCAGGCTCCCAAAAGTGCCCAGGCCCCTACAAAGGCTTCAGAGTAGATATCTCTGTCTGCCAACGTGAGGACAGAAGGACTGATGCGACCCCCCGGGGCTGCCACCTGCATGGGACTGGGGTCCTCCTGTGCTATTTGTGCAAATAAACATGAGGGAGGGAAAAAAAAAAAGCATTTGGTTACTTTTCTTAAAGGTGAGAGTGGAGTGAGGATATTTTTTCCTGTTTGTGGAAAAGCAGTTGACATTAAATATTTTGCAGACTGGGGACACAATGATTGGTGTGGAAATCATTGAACTTGGGATATGATTTTTTTTTAACAGAGCAGAATTTTTATTACTCAGAAAGGCCAATCACTGAAATTCCTGGAGCCAAAGTGTTTAAAAGTTCTTCGAGGAGCATTTCATTGTACTGTTGCTGTATATTTTTTATTTTCCTAGAACAAATATTGGCAAATTTGAGAGGATTTGGGATAGAAGAGCATTAGTTGCCATTAAACCAGGTGATCACAAATGCTATGCAAGTATAATGTCGTCCAACCTGTGAAAAGGGTTTCAGTACCTCATGTGTGTTCTTCCTTATGATCCAACTAAACATGCAGACCCACAATTTTATATTTTACTTGCTGAAACTGAAAGGCTGTTCAGCACAGTTTGTAATATTCACTATCTTGAGAAGGTTGATGCTTTTGATGAATGACATAAAAGTTTGGGAACTGATTGCATTTTTGAAAAGTTATATCTACTTATAGAAAAGTAAATGAGATGTAAATAAAGTAACACCAAAATGTTTTTGAGTTTCTGAGCAATTGAAAATTATGCTGAGGCCTCAAAATGTAATGGATGAATTTTTAATTGCTTATAAATAACATAGTAGATCCTTGCTCAAAAATGCATAGAATCTTTTAGAAGAACACACAGACTAAAATGTTAAAGTAGCTTCTTTGAAGAGGAGGATATGATGGTGAAAGATTATACCTGTGTAATAATCATATAGACTGAAGGACTTTTTAAAAACCAGTCAGTTTCAACGCTATCCCCATCAAGCTACCAATGACCTTCTTCACAGAACTGGAAAAAAACACCTTATACTTCATATGGAACCAAAAGAGAGCCCGCATAGCCAAGTCAATTC
>NW_016108153.1:20384-21606 GCF_001604975.1 Cebus imitator
GCAGGTGTTGAACAATGAGAACACATGGACACAGGGAGGGGAGCACTACACACTGGGGTCTGTTGGGGGGAAATAGGGGAGGGACGGTGGGGGGTGGGGAGTTGGGGAGAGATAGCATGGGGAGAAATGCCAAATATAGGTGATGGGGAGGAAGGCAGCAAATCATACTGCCACGTGTGTACCAATGCAACAATCTTGCATGTCCTTCACATGTACCCCAAAACCTAAAATGCAATAAAATTAATTTAAAAAAAAGTCATCATGTGTTATTTGTATAATTAAAAAATAAAAGAAAAATTTAATCTGTATTATATAAATATAACAGACCTAGAAAAACCAACATTATCATTTTTTTGAGACAGAATCTCACTCTGTGACCCAGACTGAAGTGCAGTGCACAAACATTGCTCACGGCAGCCTCAGCCTCCTGTGTTCAAGCTATCCTCTCAGCCTCCCAAGTAGCTTGGACGACAGGCACATGCCACCATACCCAGCTAATTTTTTCTTTAAATTTTACAGACGAAGTCTTGCCGTGTTGCCCAGGCTGGTCTAAAACCCTGGGCTCAAGGAATCCTCCCACTTTAGCCTCCCAAAATGCTGGGATTACAGGCTGAGCCACCACACCTGGCAGAAAAATGGACAATCTTTATGAAATTTAGAATGATTCATGAAGGTAACACTTCAATGGAGTTCAAGATGGTCCCAAAAGTTATATAAAAGACTAGCTTTTACTGCAAACACTTGCGTTTTTACTCAAATTCCAGTATCCCTTTTCACATGTTTTCTTCATACATAGTTTTATCTTAACAGAATCAAGAAACAAATAAATTGTAATTAAATAATGTAGTCTTTGTGAAGCAAAATATTCCCAAATTGTAATAATTTTGTTAAAAAATTATTCTTAACTATAGTCACCTTATAGTGCTGTCGAATATAGTATGTATTCCTCCTGTCTGAATTTTGTATCCATCAATCAACCTCTCCCTATCCTTTCCCCCTCCCTACCCTTCCCAACCTCTAACAATCGCAATTCTACCCTTCCAATACTTTTATGAGCTCAACATTTTTTGGCTCCTACACAAGTAAAAACATATAGTATTTATCTTTCTGTGCTTGATATTTCTTCTTCTTCCTGTTTTTTTTTTTTTGTTTGTTTGTTTTGGTTTTTTTTTTTTTTTTTTTTTTTTTTTTTTTTTTTTTTTTTTTTTTTTTTTTTTTTTTT
>NW_016108153.1:21636-25883 GCF_001604975.1 Cebus imitator
TCTTGCTTTGTTGCCTAGGCTGTAGTGCAGTGGCATGATCACAGCTCACTGTAGCCTTTACCTCCCAGGTTCAAGCAATCCTTCCACCTCAGCCCCCTAAGTAACTGGGATGACAGGCATGTACCACTACACCCAGCTAATTTCTTAATTTTTTGTAGAGACAGAGTCTCATTATGTCGCCCAAGCTGGTCTTAAACTTCTGGGCTCAAGTGGTCCACCCACCTCAGCCTCCCAAAGCACAGAGATTACAGGTATGTGCCACTGCATCCAGCTGTGCCTGATATTTCACTTAGCATAAGGTTCTCTAGGCTTATCCATATTGCAATGAATGATAGGATTTCACTCTGTTTTATAACTGAATAGTATTCCATTATGTATATATACCACGTATTTGTTATCCATTCATCTGTTGACAGACACTTAGATTGATTCCATATCTTGACTATTGTGAATAGGGCTGCAATAAACATGGGGATTCAGAGAGCTCTTTCCTTTCCTCTGGATAAATGCCCAGTAGTAGAATTGCTGGATCATATGGTAGTTCTGTTTTTAACTTTTTGAGAAACTGCCATACTGTTTTCCACAATAGTTATAGCAATTTACATTCTCACCAATAGTATAAGAGTTCCTTTTTCCTCACATCCTCACCAGCATTTGCTATTTTTTTTTCTTTTTGATATTATCCATTTTAACTGGGGTGAGATAATATCTCATTATGATTTTGATTTGCATTTCTCTGATGATTAGTGATGTTGAACATTTCTTTTGTACATGAATTGGCCATTTGTATGTTTTCTTTTGAGAAATCTCTATTCATATCATTTGCCCATTTTTATTAGATTATCTGTTTTTTTTCCTGTTGAGCTTTTTGAGTTCCTTGTATAGTCTGAATATTAATCTCTCATCAGATGAATAGTTTGCAAATATGTTTGCCCATTCTAGATATTGTCTCTTCACTCTGTTGTTTTCTTTACTGTGCAGCACCTTTTTAGTTTGATATAACCAAGTTGTCTATTTTTGCTTTTGTTGCCTGTGTTTTTGAAGTTTTACTCATAAAATCTTTGCCCAGCAAAGGTATCCTTCAGAAATAAAACATTTCATAAACAAGCAAAAAAATAAGGTAATTCATTGCCACTAGGCCAGACTTACAGGAAATGCTCGAGGGAGTTTTACATCTGGAAGTGAAAAGATGATCATGAAAACGTGAAACTATAAAACTCACAGGTAGAGCCAACACACCAAGGAGAAAAAGAAAAAAGTCAAATATTATCACTACAGGAAACCACCCAACTGCAAAAATAAACAGTAAGAGAGGAAGTAAGGAACAAAGTACACAAAACAACCAGAAAATAATCAATAAAATAAAAGGAGTCCTCACCTAATCAATAACGACCTTGAATATAAATGAATTACATTCCCTGTTTAAAGGATATGGATAGGCTGAATGAATTTTTTTAAGACACAACTATACACTGCCTACAAGAAACTCACCTCATCTGTGAAAACACATGTACACTGAACGTGAAGGGATGGAAAAAGATATTCGTACAAATGGAAACCAAAACTGAGCAGGAGTAACTGTGCTTTTGTCAGACAAAAGAGACTTCAAATCAAAAGCTGTAAAAAGAGACAAAGAAGGACATTATACAGTAAAAAAATCATTCAATGAAAGAATATAACAATTGTAAATATGTGTTTGCACTCAATACCAGAGCACCCAGGTATATAAAGCAAATATTATTAGAGCTAAAGGGATAACAAGACTCCAATAAATAATAGTTGAGGACTTCAACACCCCACTGTGCAGCCCTGTAGGTAGATGTGGTAGGATATTGACAGGGCTCCAGGGATGCAGGGATGCAGGGACTATTGGACATCAAATGTAGTACAAACTCTGGAGACTCTGTGCTCAAAATGGCACCATGCTGCAGAAGCCTGAATCCCAGTGAGTCCTGGGTTCATGGGGAAACACAGTGTGAATACCCTCTCTGAAAGAATGCAGTCACATGAACTCTAGGCAGCTCCCTTACTGGATTCAGGCCCTATGAGGGCTGTCAGGCTCTCCTGTAGCTAGGATTGCAGGCATCCATGGTGAGACTGTGCAGTGCTGGGGATTTTCTGCTTACCTTTTTCCCACAATGGGGAGTGCCTCTTGACTCCAAAGCCTATTTAGGGCAGGTGCTTCATTTCCCTCTTTATGCTGCCATCTCAAGTTTCTGTGCCTCAAAGGGCCTTCATCACCTCCTTGTTGAATTCTGGTGTATACTGAAATTTGCATTCTTGCTAAAATTTATTTGTAACCTCCAAATCAATACTTGCAGCACTTTTGTGGTCATTTGGAGACATGCATAGATCAACAAAAATCTGAGTCACCTGAAACACATGTTCCCAGCTGAGACTCGCCAAGATAATATTGTCTTTTTTCAGCTCTCATATGTAAAAACATACCCATTTCAAGTTCTGTTTGATCTTCTCTGTAGGCTAAAAACAGAGAGGCAGAGGTAAAAAGAATCACGCTCTCTCTGTCTCTTCTCCCCTCCACCCCCCCCCCGCCTCTCTCTTTTTCTCTTCCTCTCTGTCTCTTCCAATAATACCAAGTACGTTCTTTCTAAGACCCTCACCTGGCTGACTATAGAACTCTTCCTTAATATATATGAAATTCCCTGGACAGTGTTTACATGTTCCAGAAATCCATGGGGGTTGTTACTTGTCACCTCCAGCTTAGTTGGCAGCTCCAGCCTTCTCTAGTGGGGAACTGTCAGGGTCTCCATCCAATTCTGCCCGCTACTACTCTTTCCTTTCCCAGACCTACCTGTTCCTTCATTCACAAAACACTGTTAACAGCAGACTGTAAGGTTTAACAAACATGCTACCCATTTTAGGAAACTAGAGTATATTACAATGCACAAAAGGGTGATACGATGGGTTTTGCACATCATGGAATGTCCACTACTTATGCCCTGACCTACCACAATATTGCAGGAGTCTAATTACTTCATCAGACTGTGATTTCACTTGTCTCTGCCCCACATTCTCTAAGACTAGAATACTAATTCCCATTCTCTCTGGCCCAGCCAAAAAAGAGGCAACATCTTAATCTCTGACAAGATATACCTTATATTATCAATACAGCTTTTTATATTATTCAGCTTAGTATTTACTATTTTATTTGAAGCATCTACATATAAATTATGCCCCAGTGCATGGCTTTTTTTCAAAATAATATATAGATACGTCTATTTTGATGGCTGCATAATGAAAAAGGCTTGTAAAAGTGGATTCCCTCAGAATAGAGTGTCTCTTTCAAGCTCAAGTTTCAGCTGAAAACAGAGAAACAGATTCCACCTGAAGCATCTGGAAAAAGTTGCTGGCACCCTAACAGAGTAGGCCTTTTATGGCTCATAGTAACTCAATAAACAGTGCCTATTAGTAGTAGTATCTATCTTTTCTATAATACAGTTCAAGCTAGATTGAGAAAACTCAAGCTGTCACCCCATTGCACATTCAAGCTTTGCCTCTTGAAACAGAGGATGCTTTAAAATAACCAGTACATATTATTTCCTCTTCAAATGTCATCATTCCTTGGGGTCCCAGACTGGCAACCCTAAGCAACATGGATGTAGGTCTGTGAGACTGTCAGTTTTTTGTTGACCCAGAACCACTCATTGTATGCATACTATGCCTCTTATATTGTTCAAGAGATTATATCTCAATCAATGATGTTAATTTCTCCCTAGGGAGCTTCTGGTAGTGTGTGAAGCTTGTCACAGTGACTGGGAGAAAGGATAAAAATCTTGCAGTGTGTGGGACAATCACGCAAAATGAATCTCTCTATCAAAAGTGCCAATAGTGTACTATGGAGAAACTGCTGGATAGTAGGGATATAGCAATGAACCTATACAAGGTTGTGATCATCTCTCACAGAGACTAAGCCTAGCTTTAATCACCTCAAACTCTGATAAGATAGTCTGTTCCTGCCCGCATAGCCAAGTCAATTCTAAGCAAAAAGAACAAAGCGGGGGGGCATCACACTACCAGACTTCAAACTATACTACAAGGCTACAGTAATCAAAATAGCATGGTACTGGTACCAAAACAGAGATATAGACCAATGGAACAGAACAGAGGTCTCCGAGGCAACACAACATATCTACAACCATCTGATCTTTGACAAACCAGACAAAAACAAGCAATGGGGAAAGGATTCCCTGTTCAATAAATGGTGTTGGGAAAGCTGGCTAGCCATA
>NW_016108153.1:27223-34694 GCF_001604975.1 Cebus imitator
ACAGATAATGCAAAAGTAAAGCTAGATAAGACATCTCTGAGAATGTTACATTTGACCTACCATCAAAAGATGATGAGAAATCAGCCATGTGAACAGAGCAGAAATAGTATTTGGGACCTTTGGAAATCAGTTGATAGAACCAGGTGGTAAAGGGTTTACCTAATTCTAGAAGTCAAAGGAATGCCAGAGTGACTGGAGTGTAATTAAAGTAGTGAGTAATAGTAGGATAAATTGGAGGATGAGAAAATCATGAGATGTAGTCAGAGACTAGGTAGGGGCCAAATCATATAAGATCTTGTTGTTCATGCCAAGAAGTCTACAATTTACTCTAATTAAAATGCGAAGCCAACAGAGGGACTCAGACAACTGAGTTATCATGTCACTCAATTTAAATGATCACTTTTTAGTGTAAAAGACAGTGGGAAAAAATGGAACAAAGGAGTCCAGTTAGGAAGTCAATCACCTCCTAATTTAGGTTGCCTGAGTAAACGATCAGTGGTAGCCTAAACTAGGGGACTAACAGTAGAGATGGAGAAAGTGGAGATGAAATCTGGATATATTAGAAGGCAGAGCTGGCAGGAGATGCTGAATCAGTTAACATAAGATATAAAGGTAAAAGAAGTAAAACCAAGGATGACACCTAGGTTTTTGATCTGAGAAGAGGGATGGTAGCTTTACTGGTATAGGTAAGACTTCAAGAAAGTTACATATTTTGTTTTGTTTAGATGAGGATCATGAGTTCAATTTTAGTCATGCTAACTTCCGGATGCTGAGTCTGGACCCCAAAGGAGTGATCAAAGCTAGAGACACAGATTTTTAAATTTTCTGGCCATTTCTATTCATTCTTTATTTTCAGTCTTCTCAGTATCTGAAGCACATTTCTTCAGAGAGTTCCAACCACTGTTTAAATGCTGATGAGAGGTGGTGCCCCCACCTCCCACAACAGAAACCAAGCTAGACCATACACTCCAACTCTTAGCTTTTGAAAGCTTGTATAGATTGTGACCATTGAATGCTCTCAACCAGGATTTTGAAAACCCAGAAAAAATTAACAAAATATTTATGTTTGGAGCATAAAACATCCAGCAACAGAAGCATTACAAGTCAAGTGTCAACAGCACCAGGTAGCCAGAGTAGCAGTGTTGCAAGTAAGAATGCCTCAACTAGACTATTTCTCAAACATTACTTTCATGGTAGTTTCTACTTCCCAGGATAGCATGGATCCTGCTTGCTGTTTAATCTTGGTTCACCAGCCTTCCTGTTGATTTCCTGTATAGCTCAGTGTCCTTACATAAGATTCCATTTCAGTAATCTAGACTATTTTTCTGTTGTTTGCAACAAATCAACCTTATTGATAAGGAAGTTGGAAGATGTAGATGTTAAGTACAGCAATAAAGTGAAAAAGAAATTTCCTAGAGAGAAAATGTAGAAAAGGAGGAGATAACTCAAGGCTACAACCTGGACCACACCGATATGTAGGAGAAGCTTAGCAGCAAATGAGCTAATAAATAAGTCAAGGAAAACAGTTCAAGGGGAAGGAAGAAAACCAGAAGAAGGTATTTTCATGGAATACAGGAAAAGAAAGGATAAATTTTTAAGGAAGAGTATTGTTTAGTGCCTCTAAGAGGTTAAACAAGGAAAAAGAAATTGCCATTTAATTTAACAGCATGCAAATTATTAAAGACCATGAAAAAAAGGCGTGTTTAGAGGGCAGGAGGGAATATAAGAGTGATTGGAAAGGGGTGGAAGACAACCAGTTAGACAACTTATCAGAAATGTTTTGCTGTGAAGGGCAGCAGATATACAGAACAACAGCTGGTAGGGAAGTGCCATCAAGGGAAGGTATTTGTTTAAAATGGAGGACAGTGGAACTTAAATTGTATATTGATGGGAATAACCACTAGAATAGGAGAATTTGAAGATGCAAGAGAAACAGTTGTTATCTGTAGGAGTTAAAACTTTTAAAGAGTGGGAGATAAAGATTAGATCAACTGGAGATACTGGCTTTTTAAAAAATTGTGACCCATCAGCCCTGTTTCACACCCTTACATGCTGATAACCTACATCTCAACGGATGGCAACATTGAGAATGAGGGATTGGCAAGGCAGAGATGTCCAGAAGGTGAGAAAATGAGGTTTGAAGTCCAGGAGATCCAGACTGAGTAACAGAGGCTAATCTAGACTGACAAGTACAGATTTTAAGGAATGTGGTTTGTCCATTCAGCAATTGATGGACATTTGGGTTGTTTTTACTTTTTAACCATTGTGAGTATTTCTGCTACAAACATTCATGTAAAAGTCTTTGAATGAATGAACATTTCTGTTTTCATTTGGAAGATACTCAGGAGTAAAATTTCTGGGTTATATTTTTATCTTTCAGAATTGTTTTTAATGACTGGGATTATTTCACTTATTTATGAAGGGTTGTTATTCTGCTCCATTGTTCAATATGTCTACATTTATACCAATACCACACCTTCTTGATTATTGTGGCTTTATGGTTTTTACATACACACACACATACATATATACACGCACATATACACAACTGCACATATTTAATGCGAGCAATTAGATAAGTTTAGACATAGGCATATACCATAAATCCATCATTACAATTAAAGTAATTAACATATATCCGTCATCTCCAAAAGTTTCCTCAGGACTCTCCTTTTATTGTAGTAAGAATGCTTACTATGAGGTCTATCCTCTTAGCAACTTTTAAAAGTGCACAATACAGTATTGTTGACTATAGGCACCAGCTTGTATAGCAGATCTCTAGAAGTTATTCACCCCACATAACCGAAACTTTATACACATTTAACATATCCCCCCTTTCTTCCTTGCCCCAGCCCCTACAACCATCATTTTACTCTCTGCTTTCATGAGTTTGACTATTTTAAATATCTTCTATTAGTGGAATCATTGAGTATTTGTCCTTTGTGAATAGCTTATTTTACTTAGCATAATGTTCTCTAGGTTAATTCACATAGTCACATATGGCAGGATTTACTTATTTTTAAAGACTGAATAATATTCCATTGTTTGTATAGGCCACAGTTTTTTTTTCCTTATCCCTTCATCTGTCAATAGACATACAAGTTGTTTTCATATCTTGACCATTATGAATAATGCTACAATGAATTTGGGAATGCAGCTATCTCTTCAAGATCCTGATTTCAATTCTTTCAGATATTTAATGAGATGTGAGATTGTTGGATCATATGGTAATTCTATTTTTAATTTTTCAAGAATACTGTTTTCCTCAATGTATACCAGTTTACATTCCCATCAACCTTGTGCAAGGGTTCCCTTTTCTCTACATCCTAGTCAACATTTGTTATCTCTTGTCTTTTTTATAATAGCTATCCTAACAGGTGTGAGGTGATATTTCATTGTGGTTTTGTTTTCTCTGATGATCAGTAATGTTGAGCACCTTTTCATATATCTGGTGGTCATTTGTGTAACTTCTTTGCAAAAATGTCTATTGAGCTTCTTCGCCCATTTTTCTTTTCTTTTCCTTTTTTGTTTTTTTTCTCCTGAGTGGAGTCTTGCTCTGTCACCAGACTGGAGTGCAGTGGTGCGATCTCAGCTCACTGCAGCCTCTGTCTCCCAGGTTCAAGCAATTCTCCTGCCTCAGCCTCCTGAGTAGCTGGGACTACAGGCATGCGCCACCACGGCCAGCAAATTTTTTTTGTATTTTTAGTAGAGACGGGGTTTCACCACATTAGCCAGGATGGTCTCGATCTCTTGACCTCGTGATCTGCCTGCCTCACCCTCCCAAAGTGCTGAGATTACAGGCATGAGCCACCCCACCCGACCTCTTTGCCTATTTTTAATTGGATTATTAGGAGTGGGTTTTTTGGGTTTTTTTCTGAGTTTTCTTTATTTTTCTTGTTTTGTTTTTGCTAATGAGTTGTAGGACTTCCTCACAAATTTTGAATATTAACCCTTTATCAGGCGTATGGTTTACAAATGTTTTCTCTCATTCTGTCAATTACATTTTCATTTCATTGATTGTTTTCATTGCTGTGCAAAAGCTTTTTAGTTTGATGTAACCCTACTTGTTTATTTTTGCTTTTGGTGTCATGTGCAAAAAAAATAATATTGTTGAGAACAATGTCAAGGAGATCTTTTTCCTATTTTCTGGTAAGAGTTTAAGGTTTCAAGTATTACATTTAAGTAATTAATCCATTTTGAGTTAATTTTTTTAAGTAGTGTAAAATAAGGGTCCGATTACTTTTATTTTTTTTCTTTTCTTTTTTTTCTTTTGCCTGTGGATATCCAGTTTTCCCAATACCATTTATTGAAGAGCCTTTCCCTATGATGTGTTTTTGACACCTTTGTCAAAAATAAGTTGACTGTAGATGCATGAGTATTTCTGGGCATTCTATTTTGTTCTATTGGTCTGTGTGTCTGTTTTATGCCAGTACCATGCTGTTTTGCTTTCTACAGCTTTGTAATGTATGTTGAAACCTGGAAGTGTGATGCCTCTAACTTTGTTAGTCTTTCTTAAGATTGCTGTGAAATCAGAGTCTTTCATGGTTTCATACAAGTTTTAGTATTTTTTATTAATGTGAAAAATCAGATGGGAATTTTGATAGGATTTTCATTGGATTGCTTTGAGTAGTATGGACATTGTAACAATGTTAATTCTTCCATTTCAATAACTCAGGATATCTTTCCATTTATTTATATCTTCAATTTATTTTTATTATATCTTCAATTTCTTTCATCAGTGTCTTATAGATTTCACTGTACAGATATTTCACCTCCATGATTAAATTTATTTCTAAATATTTTATTCTTTTGGATGTTACTGTACATAAGATTGCTTTTCCAATGTTTCTTTCTGATTGTTCATTGATTAATTCTATCACTTCTATGGATTCCTTAGGATTTTCTATATACAAGATCATGCCATCTTCAAATAGAGATGATAGTTTTATTCCTTCCTTTCTAATCTGAATACCTCTTATTTATTTTGCTGAACTACTTGCACTGGTTATAACCTCCAGTAAAATGTTGAGTAAAAATGGTGAGAGCAGACATCCTTGTCATGTTCCTGATCTCAGGGGGAAGGCTTCAGTCTTTGAACAGAAGTATGATGTAAGTGGTTGATTTTTCATAGATGTTCTGTATCATGTTGAGGAAGGTCCCCTCCTGCTCCTAGTTTTTTAGTGTTTTTATCATGAATGAATGTTGGATTTTGTCAAATCCTTTTTCTGCATTTATGGAGCTGGTCATGTATTTTTTTGTTTTGTTTTATTAATATGATGTATTATATTAAGTGATTTTTTAATATTAAATGAATCTTGCATTCCTGGGATGAATCCCATTTGGTCATGGTGTATAACTCTTTTTATGTGTTGCCATATTCTGTTTGCTAGTATTTTTTTGAAAGTGTCTGTATCCATATTCATAAGAGATTTTGATCTGTAGTTTTTTTTTTTTTTTCCTTGTGGTGTATTTGGTTTGGGTATCAGGGCAGAAAAAGTCATAAATTCTGGCACGGTAGCTCTCGCCTGTAATCTCTGCACTTTGGGAGGGAAAGGCTGGCAGATCACCTGAGGTCGGGAGTTCGAGACCAGCCTGGCAACGTGGAGAAACCACGTCTCTAGCAAAAATACAAAATTAGCCAGGCATGTTGGCAGATGCCTGAATTTCCAGCTCTTCAGGAGGCTGAGACAGGAGAATTCTTGAACCCAGGAGGCAGAGGTTGTGGTGAGCCGAGATTGTGCCATTGCACTCCAGCCTGGGAACAAGAATGAAACTCTGTCTCAAAACAAAAAAGTCATAAATTCATAAAATGAGATGAGAAGCATTTCTTCTTCTATTTTTTGGAAGAGTTCAGGAAGAATTCGTATTTTAAAAAATGGTTGAGAGACTTTAATGATGAAGTCATGTGGGCCTGGTCTTTTCGCTATGGGTAGTTTTAAATTATTGATTCAAGCTCTTCACTTATTATGGGTCTATGAAGATTCATACTTGAATCACTTTCAGCAGTTTGTGTTTTCAGGAATTTTTCCATTTCATCTAAGTAATCTAATTTGTGGGTGTACAGTTATTCATGGTATTTCTTTCTACTCCTTCTTACTTTTGTAAAGTCAGTAGTAATCATCCCTCTTTAGTTTCTGATTCTGGTAATTTGTGTCTCCACACCCTTTTTACTTGGTCAGTTTAGCTAACAGTTTGTCAATTTTGTTGAGCTTTTCAAAAAACTAGCTTTTGGTTTCTTTGATTTTCTTGATTGGTTTCCTATTCTCTATTTCATTAATTCCCATAATAATCTTTATTATTTCCTCTGTTTGCCTAAGGTTTGGGTTGTTTTCCTTGTTGTGTCTTAAGGTGGAAGGTTAGGTTATAAATTTGTAGTCTTTCTTCATTCTTAACGTAAGTGTTTACAGCTATAAATTATCCTCTAAGCACTGAGTTTGTTGCATTGCATAAATTTCATTATTCTATGTCGTCATGTTATTCATTTCAAGAGATTGTCTAATTAATTTCCCTTTTGATTTTTTCTTTGATCCATTGACTACTTAGGAGTATGTTGCTTAATTTTCACATACACGTGAGTTTCCCAAATTCTTATTATTGATTTCAAATTAAATATTTGTGGTCAGAGAACATACTTTGTATGATTTCTTTCATTTTAAATTTACTGAGATTTTGCCTATGGAATAGCATTTGCTCTATCCTGGAGAATGTTCCATATGCACTTGAGAAGAATGTATATTCTATTGTTGTTGAATAAAAGGCTTGATGGCTGTTAGGACTTATGGCTTTATAGTGTTATTCAAACCTAATTCCTTGCTAATCTTATGTATCATCATTCTATCATTATTGAAAATGGGATATTGACATCTTCAATAACTATTTTTGAATTATATATATTTTTACCTTCATTTCTGTCAGTTTTTACTTCATGTATCTTAGTGCTCTGTTATTAGGTGCATATATAATTGTTATACCTTTCTAATGCATTGACTCTTTTATCATTATAAAATGTTCCTTTCTGTCTCTAGTAACACACTTTTTGGGTTAAAGTTTCCCTTGATTGATAATGGTATAGGTACTCCAACTTTGCTGTGGTTGCTACTTTCTTTTTCCCTCCCCTTTAGAAGGTTTTATACTTTGAGTCTCTAATCAGAACAAGTCACATGACTCTGCCTTACCAAGTGGTTGTGTGGGAAATCAAGATCAGAAAATAGATTATTTGGTAAAGGCTATTGTGATTTACATAGGCACTAAATTGCAGAGAAATTTGACCGAGTTAAATGCAATGTTACTCCCTCACCATATATGGCAAATAAAAATAAAAATGTAGAATGGGATGAGGAGGAGCAAGATGACAGAATAAGAGCCTGCACCATTTGTCCCACATGCAGGAACACCAAATTTTAACAATTGTCTGCACACAGAAAAGCACCATTGCAAAAAATCAAAAATCAGGCAAGCAATCATAGTATCT
>NW_016108153.1:35019-47583 GCF_001604975.1 Cebus imitator
TTTAGTAGAGACAGGGTTTCACCATGTTGACCAGGGTGGTCTTGATCTCTTGACCTCGTAATCCACTGGCCTCAGCCTCCCAAAGTGCTGGGATTACAGGCGTGAGCCACTGTGCCCGGTGCAGTACCTGCTTTTAACTTCATATCATCGAAAGAGACATTGAAGAGAGTCAGAGAGACAGTCTTGAGTCACCAGTGCCACATCTCCTTCATCCCCCAGCAGTGGCCATGCTGCATGGAGACTCTGTGCAGTTGAGGGAGGGAGAGTGCAGCAACTGGAAGACTTAACATCGAACTCAGTGCTGCTCTATCACAGCAGAGAGGAGAGCAAAACTGTGCTGGGTTCAGCCAGCACCCATGCAGAGAGAGAGCATTTGGACGAGACTCAGACAGAGAAATGCCCACTCCGGTAATTGGAACTTGAGTTTCTTGGCAAGCCTTGCCACTGTGGACCACAGTGCTCTGGGGTCCTAGGTAAACTTGAAAGGCAGTCTAGGACACAAGAACTGCAATTCCTAGACAATTCTTACTGCTGGGCTGGGCTCAGAGCCAGAGGACTAGGGTGGCACATGACATAGGGAGACAAGCTGGGCAGCTAAAGGAGTGCTTGCACCATACTTTCCCCAACCCAGGCAGTGCAGCTCACAGCAACAAAAGTGACTACTTCCTTCTGCTTAAGGAGCGGAGAGCAAAGAGTAAAAAGGAAACAGGACTTTTTCTTGCATCTTGCATACTAGCTTAGCCACAGTAGGATTCTGATTGACTCTGACTCAGGCAGAATCAGTCATGAGGCCCCCATTCCAGGCCCTAGCTCCCAGACAGCATTTCTAGATATACTCTGGGTCAAAAGGGAACAGGCTGCCTTGAAGGGAAGAAACAGTCTTGATAGGATTCATCACCTGCTTACAAAAGAGCCCTTGGGTCCTGAATAATCAGCAGCAATACCCAGGTAGTATGCCATGAGCCTTGGGCTGTGAGACCTGCTGGCTTCATGTATCACCCAGCACATTCCCAGCTGTGCTGTACGGAGAAAGACTCCTTCTGTTTGAGAAAAGCAGAGTGAAAAGTTAAGGAGACCTTGTCTCACACCTTAAGTATCAGCTTGACTACAGTGGGGTAGAGCAACAAGCAGGCTCTTGGGGTCCCTAAGTCCAGGCCTAGAATCTTGAACAGCATTTCTGGGCCTTCTCTGGGACAGGGAAGAGATCATTGCCCTGAAGGGTGAGTTTAAGCCCTGGCATCATTCACCACAAGCTGACTGAAGAGCCCTAGGGCCTTAAGTGAACAATGGCAGTGGCCTGGCAGAAATCCCCTAGGCCAGTAGTGGTGGTGACCACAGGGAAAGGCTCCTCTGCTTACGGAAGGGAGGGAAGGGCTACATCTTGTGGTTTGAGTGCCAGCTTAGCTGCAGTAGCATAGAACATCAGGTAAATTTCTAAGGTTTTTTTTTTTTACTCAAATCCCTGGCTTCCACACAGCATCTCTGGACCCACCTGGGGCCTAGGAGAATTCACTGTCCTGAAGGGAAGAACACAAATCTCATTGACTTTGCCATCTGCTGATGGTAGAGCCCTAGGGCTGAGTGAATATAGATGGTAGCCAAGTAATGGTTACCAAGGGCCTTGGGCAAGACTCAGTGCTGTGCTGGCTTCAGGTCTGACTCAGTTGAATCCCAGTAGTGTAGTCACAGGGGTCCATGCACCATCACACTCCTAGTTCCACATGGCTCAGCAGAGAGAGAGAGAGAGAGAGAGAGTCCCTATTTGTTTGGGAAAAACTAAGGGAAAAGAACAAGAGTCTAGACCTGGTAATTCAAAGAATTCTTTTGGATCTTATCTAAGACCACCAACACGGTAACCAATAACCAGTGTTATTGGGCTTGGAGCCCAATTCCTTTAGAATACCTGGAAAACCTTCTCAGTAATGACAGGAACAAGCCAGCCCAGACTGTGAAGACTACAATAAGTACCTAACTCTTCAGTGTCCAGACACTGATGAACATCTACAAGCACCAAGATCTTCTAGGAAAACATGACCTCATCAAATGAATTAAACAAGACACCAGTGACCAAACCTGGAGAAACAGAGATATGTGACCTTTCAGGTGAAAATTCAAAATGGCTGTCTTGAGGACCTCAAAGAAATTCAAGATAATACAGAAAAGGAACTCAGAATTCTATCAAATAAATTCCACAAAGAAACTAAAATAATCATAAAGAACCAAGAAGAAATTCTAGAGTTGAAAAATGCAATTGATATACTGAAGAATGCATCAGAGTCTGTTAATTTATCAAGCAGAAGAAATAGTGAGCTTGAAGACAGATTATTTGAAAATACACTGTCAAAGGAGAAAAAAATAAAAAAGAATGAAGCATGCCTACAAGATCTAGAAAATAACCTCAGAAGGGCAAATCTGAGAGTTATTGCCCTTAAAGATTAAGTAGAGAAAGATATAAGAGTAGCAATTCATTCAAAAAAATAGTATCAGAGAACTACCCAAACCTAGAAAAAGTTATCAACATTCAAGTACAAGAAGGCTATAAAGTACCAAGCAGATTTAACCCAAAGAAGACTACCTAAAGGCATTTAATAATCCAACTCCCAAAAGTCAAACATAAAGAGATGATCCTAAAAGTAGCAAGGGAAAATAAATAAATAACATACAATGGTGTTCCAATACATCCGGCAGCAGACTACTCAGTGGAAATCAAACAGGTCAGGAGAGTGTAACATGACATATTTAGAGTATTGAAGGAATAGTATATCTGGTGAATATATCCTCAAGAATGAAGGACCAATAAAGACTTTCCCAGAAAAACAAAAGCTGAGAGATTTCCTAAAACCAGATTTGTTGTACAAGAATTGCTAAAGAAAGTTCTTCAATCAGAAAGAAAACTATGTTAATAAGCAAGAAGAAATCATCTGAAGGTACAAACTCACTGGTAATAGTAAGCACAAAGGAAAGCACAAGATAGTATAACACTGTAATTTTAAAGTGTAAACTACTCTTATTTTAAGTGGAAAGACTAAATAATGAGCCAATAAAAAAACACAACTTTTCAAGACACAGACAGTACAATAAGACATAAAGACAAACAACAAAAAGTTAAAAAGTGGGGAGATCAATTTAAAGTGTAGAGTTTTTATTCGTTTTCTTTTTCATGTTTGTTTATGCAATCAGTGTTAAGTTGTCATCTGTTTAAAATAGTGAGTTATAAAATAGCATTTGAAAACCTCATGGCAACCTCAAATTGAAAAACACACAATGGATACACAAAAAATAAGAAGCAAGAAATTAATTCATACCACGCAAGAAATCACCTTTACTAAAAGAAAAACAGGAAGGAAAGAGAAAAGGTAGAGAAGACCACAAAAGAGCTGGAAAACAAATAACAAAATATCAGGAGTAAGCCCATACTTACCAATAATAACGTTGAATGTAAACGGAACAAATATTCCAATCACAAGACATACACTGGTTGAATGGATTAAAAAAAAAAAAAGAAAAGAAAAACAAGACCTAAGGATCTGTTGCCTACAGGAAACACACTTCACCTATAAAGATACATATAGACTGAAAATAAAGGGATGGAAAAAAGTATTCCATGCCAATGGAAACCAAAAAAAGAGAAAGAGTAGCTATAGTTATATCAAACAAAATAGATTTCAAGATAAAAAATAAGAGACAAAGAAGATTATTATATAATGATAAAGGGGTCAATTCAACAAAAGGATATTACAATTGTAAATACATAGACACCCAACACTGGAGCAACAAGATATATGAAGTAAACATTATTAGAGCTAAAGAGAGAGCTGGACCTCAATACAATAATACTCGAAGACTTCAAAGAAATATCAGACTTAATCTGCATTATAAAACAAATGAACATAATAGATATTTATAGAACATCTCATCCAATGGCTGCAGAATACACATTCTTCTCTTTAACATATGAATCATTCTCAATGATAGACCATATGTTAGGTCATAAAATAAGTCTTAAAACATTTAAATAATTAAGATAATGTCAAGCATCTTCTCCAACTACAATGAAATAAAACCAGAAATCAATAACACGAAAAGTTTTGGAAACTACATAAACATATGGAGTTAAACAATGTGTTCCTGAATGACCAATAAAGAAATTAAGGTCAATAAATTAATGGTGAATAATTAATGGTCAATAAAGAAATTAAGAAGAAAAATTTAAAAATTATTGAAACAAATTATAATGGAAACACAACATACCAAAACATGGGACACAGCAAAAGCAGCCCAAAATTAGGAAAAGAAAAGATCAGAGCAGAAATAAATGAATTTGAAAGAAATAAAAGATACAAGAAGAAAAGAAAACTACAGGCCAATATCCCTGATGAATGTAGATGCAAAAAGTCTCAAAAAATTAGTATCAAGCCAAATACAAAAGTGCATTAAAAGGATCATATACCATGACCAAGTGGGATTTATCCCTGGGATACAAGAATGGTTCAACACATGCAAATCAATCAATGTGATACATCTTATCAACAAAATGAAGGATAAAAACCATATCATAATTTCAATTGAAAATGAAAAAGCATTTGATAAAATTCAACATCGCTTCATGCTAAAAATCCTCAAAAAAGTGGGGCTAAAAGGAAAATACTTCACCATAATAAAAGCCATATACAACAGATACACAGCTAGTAGTGTAGTGAATGGGAAAAAAAATGAAAGCCTTTTCTCTAAAATCTGGAATGTGACATTGATGCCCATTTTCACCACTGTAATTTAACATAGAACTGGAAATCCTACCTAGAGTAATTAGACAAGAGAAAGAAAGAAAGGGCATCCAAATTGGAAAGGAATAAATCAAATAATCCTTGTTTGAAGATGATACTATCTTATATTTGGGAAAAGCCTAAAGATGCCCCAAGGAAACTATTAGAACTATTAAATAAATTTGGTAACATTGCAGGACACAAAATCAACATACCAGTAGCTTTTCTATATGCCAATAGTGAATAATTTGAAAAAGAAATCAAAACATAATCTCATTTACAATAGCCACGAGTAATATTAAATACCTAGGAGACAACTTAAAGAAGTGAAAGATCTCTACAATGAAAACTATAAAACTATATATAGATTGGAAAAATCAATATTGTTAAAATGTTCATACTATCCAAAGCAATCTACAGATTTAGTGCAATCCCTATCAAAATAGCAATGACATTCTTTACAGAAATAGAAAAACAATCTTAAAATTTATATGGAACCACAGGAGACCAGACTAGCCAAAGCTATCCTAAGCAAAAAGAACAAAACTGGAGGAATCACATTACCTGATTTCAAATTATACTACAGAGCTATAGTAACCAAAACAATATGGTACTGCCCCCCAAAAGACAGGTAGACCAATGGAACAGAATAGAAACCCACAAACAAATGTACACACCTGAATTCATTTTAGACAAAGGGACCAAGAATATACACTGGGGAAAAAAACAATCTCTTCAACAAATAGCACTGGGAAAATTGGATATTCATATGTAGAAGAATGAAAGTAGACCCCAATATCTCACTATATATAAAAATCAAATCAAAATGAATTAAAACTTTGAATGTAGGACTTCAAACTATGAAACTACTAAAGAAAAAATTGGGAAAAATCTCCAGAACATTGGTCTGGGCAAAGATTTCCTGAGCAATACCCACAAGCACAGGCAACCAAATCAAATATGTACAAATGGAATCGCATAAAGTTAGAAAGCTTCTGCACAGCAAAAGAAATAAGCAACAAAGAAAGAGCTCAAAGAATGGGAGAAAATATTTGAAAACTACCCATCTGACAAGGAATTAATAACCAGAATATAAGGCATTCAAACAGCTCTGTAAGCAAAAGTCTAATAAGATCATGTCACCTGCAAACAGATACTCTTACTTCTTCCTTCCCAATTTGAATGTGTTTTATTTCCTTCTCTTGCCTAATTGCTCTAGCTGCATCCAGTACTGTGTTAAATAAAAGTGGTAGGAATAGGCATCTTTGTCTTGCTCCATATCTTACAGAAAAAGCTTTTGGTTTTTCATCATTGAATATGATGTTTGCAGTGCATTTTCATATATGACCTGTATTATTTTAAGTTCCTTTTATACCTTATTTGTTGAGAGTTTTTAGCATGAAAGGGTCTTGAATTTTGTCACATATTTTTGTGCATCTATTAATATGATCATGTGATTTGTACCCTTCATTCCATTAATATGGTGTATTACATTGATTTGAGTATGTTGAACCACCCTTGCTTCTTAGGCTAACTTCCACTTGGTCATGGTTTATAATTCTTTTAATGTGCTATTGAATCCTATTTGTTAATATTTTGTTGAAGATTTTTGTTATCTCTAGTCTGCAGTTTTTCCTTATTGATTTTATCTCTGAATGATCTATCCACAGTTGTAAGTGGGGTCTTAAAGTCTCCTACTACCATTGTATTGCTATGTTTTTCTCCCTTCACATCTGGCAATGTTTATATATTTAGGTGTCTTGATGATATGTGCTTATATATTTATAACTTTTATATTTTACTGTTGAATTGACCTTTTTATCATTATTTAACAATCTCCTTTGTAATTACATTTATAGTGACAGTTTTTCACAGTCTATTTTGTCTAAGTATAGTGTCTCAACAGGCAGAGGAGAAAGAACAGGGTCTAGCTGCTATAATAAAAAGTTCCTGGAATCCATCTGTTTGTTAATCATTTTTCTGCTCATGCCCACTGAATTGCTTGGCTCAGGCAGGAAACTTGGTGAATAGAGGCCTGGGACAGGTGAGAAAACATGTCTCTCTATTGTCTTCGTCTTCTTGTGGTGACAGGTTAAGGCAAACAACTGAGACAGGCTGTTAGGGAAACCAAAGCTGAATCTGAGTCATGACAAAAATAACAAGTGAAACTTGAGACACAAGTTAGATTAGGGAAGCTCACTCACAGGTGTGCAATTCTGAGCAAATGAGCACAGTGACTCAGTCTGACTGGAGTGAAAGTAGCTGTGGTTGTTGTGGTGAAAAGGAATGCTATGAGGCTGGAAGGAAAGTAGGACTCAGATTACAGAAAGAGTACATGCATGTTGTGTTTGGGGTGTCTTTATCATTTAAATATCAGTACATAGCTTTTCTTTCATTATTCATATTTCACATTCTCTTTACACTTTGAACTATGTTAACAATTTACTTAGAGCTAACTCTTTTCATTTGAAAATTCCTTTTTAAAATTGAGAAAGAGCATCTCTGAAATCTGTAAGTCTTTGATGTTTTGAGAAGGGTAACAGATTTGGAACTGTCAAATCCTGAATACCAGAGACAAGTTGCATTTTATGTATTCCAGTTTATGGGTAAGATATGTAGATAGCTTTGACTATGGCCTAAACCTCTTGCTGTTTCCAAACCATAAATAAGTTAGATTTAACTTGTATTAAATGCATCTCTGCCCCTCCAAAAATCAGTCTCCCTTCTCTGTCCAAACATGACCCTTTGTCCTGTTCCCTTATCTCTATTCTGTCTTTACCCTGGACTTTGACATTGTGGACATACCTAGATTTTACCGACTTCTATTAGTCTGCAAATACGGGTCATTCTGCTCTTATAAAAATTATTATCCAGCTCTTCTTGCACTTTCCTCCCAAGACACATATAAATAATGAATAATGTTTACATGCTCACAGACCTAGGTTTTTCTCTGGTGATGTGCCCCATTATCTTTTCTCTCTGAACCCCTGGACTTGATCCCATCCATGTTCCTGAGTCATTTATGGGTAGCCAAAGACCAACTCAAAATCTCTTTTGTTTACAGGTGTTCACCACAGAAAAATAAATACCATCCTTCTGTGAAGTAGTGTCCTCATCTTTCCTTCTAGGTAGAAACACAACTACTCTAGAAGTGAGAGAACAGAGCTCAGCAAGGAATCGACACACAAGCTTCCTGCAAGGACATCCTGCAGCAATTATGAAACTGTATTGTGCAGAGAGGTGACAGTTAGGAGATTCTTCCTACAATGTCATTCATACATTCCTATTCAACGAATATTTATTTATCTTCTATGGTGTACCAAGTGCTGTTTTAGATGCTAAAAATATAGTAGTGAATAAGGTAGGTAAAATTACCTGAATTTGTGGAGCTTATATTATAATTGAGGAAGATAGGTAAAAATATAAATAAATAAAATGCATAGGATTTTAATGGTGATAAGCACTAAGGAGAAAGATAAGGCATGGAAGTGAGATGGGAAGGCTGAAGGGATTACAGTGTTCGGTAGGGTTGTTGGAGATGGGCTAACTGTGTAAGTGATTAGCTGAGTAAATAACTGAAGGAGGTAAGGTAGAAAGTTATTTGGATATCGGTCGTGATGGTAATGATGATGGCAGTTGTGGTGGATATTTCAGGCAGAGGAGACATCAACTGCAGTTTTCCAAAGAAAAATTCTTCCTGGCAGTTTTGCTAAGAGCCAGAAGGGTGGTGCAGATGGGGCAACGTGAATGAAGGGGAAAGCAATAGGCGATGAGGGCACAGATTTTATGGTAATTCATATCATCTAGAGCCTTGCAGGCCATTGTATGAACTTTGGCGTTAACTCTGAAAGAGATGGAAAAATTACTGGAGGGTTTTGAACAGAAAGGTTATATTATGTAACATGCTTTAATAGAATCCTCTGGCTGCTGTACTGAGGACTGAAGATGGGGAAAGATTGAAGCCAGTTAAGAGACTATTGTGAAAATCTAGTGAAGGAGATTATAGTACTTTAGACGAGAATGATAGCAGTGGTAATGGTGAGATATATTCGGGATATATTTAGAAATGTAAGTCCTTTCATAGTTTCCTATGGATTAGATGTGGACTGTGGGAGAGTCAAAGATGACTACAAGGTGTTGGGGCTAAGGAAAAAGAAGAATGGATTTGCAATTAACTGGAGTGTGAAAGACTGTGCGATTTCAGATTTGGCAGTGACAGAATCAGGAGTTAGATTTTGCACATGTTAAATTTGCAATCTATTGCTTTTCATCAAAAATTTTATTTCAGAAAAAATCACGAAACATACAACTAACCATTTTAAAGTAATTTAGAGTCATCTAGCATACTTACAATGTTGTACAACTAGGACCTTGACCTGGTTCTGAAATATTTTCATCACTCCAAAAGGAAACCCTGAACCCATTAAGAATTTGCTGGCCCTTTCCTTCTCCCTCAGTCCCTGACAACCACTAACCGCTTTCTGTCTGTATGTATTTAACTGTTCTGGATATTTCATACAAATGGAATCATACAATACTTGGCATTTTGTGTATGGTTTCATTGATTTAGCACGTTTCTGAGGTACATCTGTGTTGCATCATGCATTTGTACTATATTTCTTTTTATGGCTCAATAATATTTCTTTAAAATTTTTTAATTTTTTAATCTTTACCTATTTATTTATTTGGAGACCAAGTTATGAGACTGGCTGGTTTTTGTATTTTGGGTAGAGGTGGGTTTTTGCCATGTTGCCCAGGCTGGTCTTAAATTCCTGGGCTCAAACAATCTGCTCACCTCAGCCTCCCAAAGGGCTGGGATTACAGGCATAAGCCATCGAGGCCAGCCATCAATAATATTTCACTGTTTAGGTATACCACAATTGTTTGTCTATTCATCAGTTGATCAAAATTTCATTGATTCCATACTTTGACTATTGTGACTAGTACTGCCATGAACGTTGGTGTACAAGTTTTTAGGATTTTTTTTTGAATATCTGTTTTCAATTATATTGGACATACAACTACTCCAAGTCCACTTTCAAATGACACTATACCACTTTGCAGGCAGTATGAATACCTCATAATAACAAAATAACCTTAATTTCTCCTTCCTATTCCTCGTGTCAATGATGCCATTCATTTCACTACATATAAGCATACATAAGCATATATATGATATATATATTCACCTACATAATCGATTATATTGCTATTATTTTGAACAAACTGTTATCTGTTAGATCAACTAAGAGTTTTGAAATAAAATTTTTCATTTTACCTTGACTTATTCCTTCATGGTTTTACTTTATTCATGTAGATCAGAGTTTCTGTCCTTTATAATTTTCCTGCTCTCTAACGAATGTCTAACATTACTTGCAAGATAGGTCTACTGACAATAAATTCCCTCAAGTTTTGTTTGTCTAAGAAGGTCTTTATCCTGAGTTCATGTCCTTTGAAGGGACATGGATGAAGCTGGAAACCATCATTCTCAGCAAAGTGACACAAGAACAGAAAATCAAACACCACATGTTCTCACTCATAAGTGAGTGCTGAACAGTGAGAACACATGGACACAGGGAGGAGAACATCACACACCAGGGCCTGTCAGGGGGTGTGGGAGCTATAGAAGGGATAACAAGGGGTGGGGGGATTGGGGAGGGCTAACATTAGGAGAAATACCTAATGTAGATGACAGGGAAATGGATGCAGCAAACCACCATGGCATGTATATACCTATGTAACAATCCTGCACGATCTGCACATGTACCCCAGAACTTAAAATATAGTTTTTAAAATCTTCATTTAAAAAAAGGAAAGTCTTTATCCTTCGTCTTTGAAGGATAATTTTGCCATTCTAGGTTGGTGGGCTTTTTCCTCAACACTTTGAATATTTCACTCCACTATCTTCTTGTTAGCAAGGTTTTTGAGGAGCAGTTGGATGTAATTCTTATCTTTGTTACTCTATAGGTAAGATTCCCCCCACCCCTTTGGCTTATTCCAGGATTTTTTTCCTTTGATTTTCTGCAGTTTGAAAATGATATGCTTAGGTGTCACTTTTTGGCATTTATCCTGCTTGGTGTTCTCTGGAGTGAGAATCTCCCCAGATAATGCCATACACGAAACCACTTGGATCTGTGGTTTGGTGTCTGGTCTTATTTAGGAAAACGCTCAGTCATTATTGACTCAAATATTTCTTCTATTTCTTTCTTTCTTTCTCTTTCTTGTATTCCCATTATGCATATGTTATATCCTTGTAGTTTTCCCACAGGTTTTAGATAGTCTGTTCTGTTGTTTTATTTGTTTTTGTTCTCTTTGCTTTTTCGTTTTTGAAGTTTCTATTGATATATCCTCAAGCTCAGAGATCCTTTACTCAGTTGTATCTCATCTACTAATAAACCCATCAAAGGCATTCTTTATTACTGTTACAATGTTTTTTATCTTGAGCATTTCTTTTTGGTTCTTTCTTAGGATTTCCATTTCTCTGCTTACACTGCCCATCTCTTCTTGCATACTGCCTACTTCATTCTTTAGAACCCTCAGCATATAAACTGTGTAGGTTGTTTAAATTCCTGGTCTGATAATTTCAACACCCTGTCATATCTGGTTCTGTTGCTTGCCCTAATGTTTTGAAATTGTGGGTTTTTTTCCTTTTGATATGCCTTGTAATTTTTTCTTAATAGCGAGACATTATGTACAATGTAAAATGAACTTCTGCAAATAGTCCCTTAGTAATGTGGTAGTAAGGTGTAGGGGAGAAGAAGCATTCTATGGTCCTATGATTAAGTCTCAGTCTTTATGTACTCTGAGTACTTTGGTGTATTTCATAATGGTTCCTTTTTCCTTCCCACTTCTGAAAGCTTGAGAAGATTTTTCTCCAATATTTACTATGGCAACATGGTTGTGCTCCTGGAGGTAAATCTCATAATATTGTAAAAACCCTCTATCACTGGGTCCTCCTGAAATTTTTATTTCTTAGATTTGCCTGCACTGAACCTTCAGCAATTATTTAATTACAGGTTAGATTTTCCTACCCTAGTACTGGTTCCTGTGGCAGTTTCTGCTTATGAGTCACAACTCCGTATTTACCTGTCTCTCTAAACTTGGAAGCAGGAGTTTTCCTGTGTCCTCCCCTATCTTACAGATCAAAGAAGAGTTGTTGACTTTTTCTATCTATTCAGCTTTGTAGTTGTTAGGAGTGCATGGATTTCCAAGCTCCTTACATGCAAAGCAACAAACCAGAAGTCCATACCTAGCTTTTAACAACAACAACAACAACAAAAATGAAAAGAAACACCATAGAGGCAAGAAGGAAAATACTCTGAAGGGACATACCAATTATCAGAATCAGACTCAGATATGAAATAGGGAGAATGTTTTAGACAACTAATTTAAAATAACTGTGATTAATATATTCAGGCTTTAATGTAAAAGTAGGCAACATGCATGACCAGAAAGGTGGCAATTTTAACAAAGAATCAAAAGGAAATGTTACAAATAAAACATACAGCAACAGAAATGAAGAATGCCTTTACAAGTTTGTGAGTAGAATGGACACAGCCGGCCAGTTGTGGTGGCTCACGCCTGTAATCCCAGCACTTTGGGAGGCCAAGGCAGGTGGATCACCTGAGGTCAGGAGATTAAGACCAGGCTGACCAAATTGGAGAAACCCCATCTCTACTAAAAATACAAAATTAGCTGGGTGTGGTGGCGCGTGCCTGTAATCCCAGCTACTCGGGAGGCTGAGGCAGGAGAATCGCTTGAACCTGGGAGGCGGAGGTTGCAGTGAGCCAAGATCGTGCCA
>NW_016108153.1:48648-49907 GCF_001604975.1 Cebus imitator
CATGAGATACACATAGAGCAGTTCTACTGTCTCTGTTCTCCAGCAACTTTACATCACTGTCTCTGTGGAGATGGCCTACTGCTTCCTTGATCCTGTTCACAGCTGTGAGAGTTTACAATGCGACTAAGGAGTTTTGTCATATATTCACTAAATTATTTTTCCCTCCAACTGTAAAGGAAATTTGTTTCATATATAAACACTTTGGAATACAGGGAGAGCATAAAGAATCCATCCACTCATCGATAACCATTGCAATATCTTTTGGACACTCTTATAAACATTTAAGAAAACCACTGCACACAAGATAATATATTATCCAGTATAGAATCTATTTTAGTCCATTTCGTGTTGCTATAAAGGAATATCTGAGGCTGTGTAATTTATAAAGAAGAGGAGTTTATTTGGCTCATGGTTCTGCAGGCTGCACAAAAAGACACCAGCATCTGCTTCTGGTGAGGGCCTCAGACTGTTTCCATTCATGGCAGAAGGTGAGCGAAGATGGCCTGTGCAGAGATCACGTGGTAAGAGAGAAAGCAAGAGAGGAGAGGGAGGTGCCAGGCCCCTTTTAACAACCAGCTCTCTTGGAAACTATCAGAGTGAAAAATCACCCATTACAGTGAGGACAGCATCAAACCATTCATAAGGGACTTGCCCAATGACCCAAACACCTCTCATTAGCCCCACCTGCAACACCGGAGATCAAATTTCAACATGAGGTTTGAGGGGGCAAACATCCAAACTATAGCAGAATCGTAAATATTTCTTTGCTACACATTATAAAATGAGGGCTTTCCCCTTTACAATTCAAATTATTTCTAAACACCATTTAACGATTGATTGACCAAAACTAGAGGGTAAGAATTGTCATGTGTTGCCTAACAATTTCTTTATTGCCTTTTATTTTATTTAAATAATGCAACATTGGACTTTTTGCATATTTGGCCACACTTAACACATATTGCTAAATTCCTTTCACTAAGAACATATACGAGATGATCCAAGATGGCCGTTTAGGAACCGCTCAGGATTGCAGCTCCCAGTGAAAGCGCAGAGGGTGAGTGGACACCGCGTTTTTATTGCCCACAGACTAGGAAATTCCCGGGTAGAGGTGCTCCACAGTCGCCAGCGCGGCGGTTTCGGCCAGCGCGGCTGTGCCGGCCAGCGCCGCTGCTTTGCCCCGTGCGGCTGCTTTGTCGGAGCCCCAGAGCCGCGGTTCTCCGTACAAAATACACTGGTCCGGGCGCCCTTTTGGCTGGCGA
>NW_016108153.1:51682-65924 GCF_001604975.1 Cebus imitator
CAGCAAATCACACTGCCACGTGTGTTCCTATGCAACAATTTTGCATGTTCTTCACATGTACCCCAAAACCTAAAATGCAATAAAATAAATAAATGGGAAAAAATAAAAATAAAAATAAATTTAAAAAAATTTAAAAAAAAGAACATATAATAGTGCCATGCACTGTATTCATTATAACATTGAATAATTTTTAACTGTTGATAATTTGGTAGCTGAAAAATATCTCATTGTTTTGACTTAAATAATATTTATTTGATTATATGTAAGTGCATATCTAATTATATATACTTTATATTTAATGCTTTTGTAATTATTTTAAAATTTGCTTTGAGAATGTATGTGATTCACACAATATTTAATTAACATTTGAAAAGAATTAAGACAAAAAGGAAATGGGTAGAAAAAAATAAAATTAATATGAAGAAGTTAAAACACAGAAGGAATACCCTTAAGTGAACCACAAATATGACCCTAAGCTTTCTAGCAACCAATTTAAAGAGGGAAGCATAAGAAGACATAGTGTAGATTGGTGGTGGCTGGAGGCCAGCAAAAAGTCCAATGTTGTATTTTTTTTTCTAAAAAGTCCAACAGTGCATTATTTAAATAAAATAAAAACAATAAAGAAATTGTTATGCAACATATGATGATTCTTACCCTCTAGTATTGGGCAATCAATCATTAAATGGTGTTTACAAAGAGACTAAATCATTAAATAGTGTTTACAAAGAGAGGTTGATTAAAGGGTACAAATATACAGTTTGATAAAAGAAATAAGACCTTGTGTTTGATAGGTCAGTAGGGTAACTATCCAATCTATTGTATATTTCAAAATAGCTAGAAGAATACCTCAAATCTCATTGGGTATTGTGAATAAAATTGCTATGAAAATGAGTGTGCAAATATCTCTTCCAGACCCTGCTTTCAATTCTTTTAGATATATATGCATATATCAAATCTTTCCAGCATAAAGACAAATATTTAAGGTCATGTATATCCCAATTACAATGACTTGACCTTTACAAATTACGTGAATGTATTAAATTATCATATGTACCCCTCATGTTTGAACTTTGGACATTTAGATAATCTTGATTTGTATCTTCTCCATTTTTCAATAATTTCTAGAACTGCAGGAGAACTCTGTCCCTTCTCTGAATTTCACCCACAAAAAATTTCCTCTGTTTTTATCCCTTTTTTTTTGTATTGTGGTAAAAACATAGCATTTATGTTTTTAACTTAAAATTGTGTGTGTTTAAAATGTGTACAGTGTGATGTTTTGATATAAATAAACAGTAAACTGATTATTACAGTCAAGCTAATTAAAATATCTATCTCTTCACATAGTTACATTTTTTTACGGTGAGAATACTCAAGATCTAACTTTTCAGCAAATTTCAAATATCTACATATGTGTTAACTATAGTCCCCATGCTGTACATTAGATCGCTAGAAATCATTCATCCTACATCATTGAAACTTTGTATCCTTTGGCCACCATCTCCCATTCTTCCCCTCCTCCTATAACTACCATTGTACTCTCTGCTTCTATGAATTCAACTTTTTAAGATTCCACATGTAAATAAGATCACACAGTAATTTTCTTTCTGTGTCTAGGTTAATTCACGTAGCATAATGTCTTCCAGGTTCAACCATATTGTCACAGATAGCAGGATTTTCTTCTTTTCTAGGGCTGAATAATATCCCCTTGTATATACATTGTTATGCAAGTTGACCAAAACCATGTAACCAGTAGTGGAAGAAAGAGATGATAAACCCAGGACTGTCTAACTCCTGAGAAAGCACTCTTAAGCACCATAAAATAGTGTAGCTAACATTTATTGACTGTATACTATATGTCAAGCAGTCCTTTCTTTAAATGTGTTATTTATTTTAGTTCATATGACAAACCTGTAAGTTAGATTGGTACAAATACCCATGTTTTACTGATAAGCAAATCACTGTTATTAAGGATGTTATTTACCATCAAAACAAAGGAATTGCATCATTAGCAGGAACAGTTGTATCTCTCACAAGCAATTGGTTTGTTATGACTTTATGATCACTGTAGACCATGGAAAATATTCACTAAGTGACTTCTATGTGCCAGGTCCTTGTTTAAGATTCTTCAGAAACATAAAACAAAACACCCACATATTTCTTCCCTTTTTAATCTTATATTCTAGTGGAAGAAATATTCTGTAAATAATCATATAGAGCATAGCAAAGGGGATCAGAATATTCTTGGGGTGCTCACTTGAGCTAATGCTTCACTATGAGGGAATTAGTCCCACAGCTGTATTATAGAAGAGTATTTCTGTCAATGGAAACAGCTGAGAAAATACCTAAAGTGGGAGAGCAAGCCTGGTGTATTTAAGGATCTGGAAGGAAGCCAATGTGGCTGCAGTGGAGTGGGAGAGAGGGTGAGGCAGTGAGGTCATAGAGGTGATAAATGAATACATTTAGACCTTATAAACCACTGTTACAAGTTTAATTTTACTCTGAGTTTGATAAGAAATATGGAAAGATTTTGAGCAGAGAAGTGACATGAGGCGTCACAGGATCCCTCCAGATGCTGTATGGGGAGGAGACCGCCGTATCAGGGTCAAAGCAGGGAGACCAGTTGTATTAGTCCATTTTCCAACTGCTATAAAGAACTACCTGAAACTGGGTGATTTATGAAAAAAATGGGAGGGCTTAATTGACTCACAGTTCCACATGGCTGGGAGGCCTCAGGAAATTTATAATCATGGTGCAAGATGAAGGTGAAGCAAGGACCTTCTTCATGTGGCTACAGGAGAGAGAGAGCAACGGGGAACTGCCAAATACTTTTAAACCATTAGATCTCATGACAACTCACTCAATATCATGCGAACAGCATGGAGGAAACTGCCCCCATGATCCAATCACCCCCCACCAGGTCTCTCCCTCAACAGGAGGGGATTACAATTCAAGATGAGATTTGGGTGCAGACACAGAATCAAACCATATCGCCAGTGAAAAGGCTATTGTAATGGTCTGCATGAGAAATGATGGTGGTTGGAACCAGAGTGATAACTATAGAACTGGTAATAAGTGGTCAAATTTTAAATATATTTTGAAGATAAAAGCAAAATGTTTTCCTGACAGGTTGGTTGGATATCGAATGTGAAGAGAGAGAAGGAGTCAATGATAATTAAATTAACAACTAAATGTAAACAAAATATTTAAAATGATAACAGTAGTTACATTAGTGTAAGATTACAGACTTTATTTTGTTCTTCATTCTCTTATATATTTTCCAGTTTCCTAGAATAAATATAAATGGTTTCTACAACTAGAAGAGAGTAAATGTATTTTTTAAATAAAACAATACTAAATCACATATTTTTCAAATATGAGATTGGTGGCCAACTGTGGTGGCTCATATCTGTAATCCCAGCACTTTGAGAGGCCAAGGCAGATCACTTGAGGCCAGAAGTTCGAGACCAGCTTGGCTAACATGACAAAACCCTGTCTCTACTAAAAATACAAAAAATTAGCCAGGTGTGGTGGTGCACGTCTGTAATCTCAGCTACTTAGGAAGCTAAGGTATTAAAATCGCTTGAACCCAAGAGGCACAGGTTTCAGTGAGCCAAGATTGCACCACTGCACTCCAGCCTGGGCAACAGAGTAAAACTCTGTCTCAAAAAAAAAAAAAAAAAATGAGGTTGGCAAATATTTAGAGAATAGTGGCCAGTGTTGGTGACAATACAGTAGAACTGGCATTCACACATAGCTGTAGCATTATGAATTGGTACAGCTATTCTGGAGAGAAATGTATACATGCAAGCTTTAGAAATGTTCATATAGTCACATATCAATGATTCCAGTTTTAGGAATTAAATGCAAGAAAATGATCAGAGATATACTTTAATATTTAAAAGCAAAAATATTCATTTTTCATATGCAATCGTAAAAATTGGGAAACACCTGAGTGTCCAACAATATGGAATTCTTTTACTATATTACATAGAATTTAAATACACAGTTAGCATACTTTTCTGCTGTTACAAAAAAACACATCTTTTTGAATAATATTTTCATGGCATTAGGAAAGAGTGAGGAAAAACACAATTTAAGAAATAAAATTAAGCATCTTTAAGATTAATCCTAGAGAGCATTTGTAGATGTGGGAAGCCTGGGGACACCCCTCCCACCAGTGGCCATATTCTCAGACACTATCTCTCACTACTCAGAATGGCTATTATTTGAAAGCCAAAAATAACAGATGCTGGCAAGGCTGCAGAGAAAATGAAATATTTATACACTGTTGGTGGGAATGTAAATTGGTCCAGCCACCGTGAAAGCAGTCTGGTGATTTCTCAAAGAACTTAAAACAGGGCTACCATTCAGCCCAGCAATTCCAGTACATACCCAAAAGAAAATAGATAATTATTTTTTCTAATTTCCAACTTTTATTTTAAGTTCAGGGGTGCATATGAAGGATGTGCAGGTTTGTTACCTAGGTAAATGTGTGCCGTGGTGGTTTACTGCACAGATCATCTCATCACCTAGGTATTAAGCCCAGCATTCATTAGCTGTTCTTCCTGATCCTTTCACTCTTTCCACCCTCAACCCTCTGAAGACCCCAGTGTGTTATTCCCTCCCCTATGTGTACATGTGTTCTTCTCATGTAGCTCCAGCTTATAAGTGAGAACACGTGGTATTTGGTTTTCTGTTCCTGCATTAGTTTGCTAAAGATAATGGCATCCAGCTCCACCGATGTCCTTGCAATGGACATTATCTCACTTCTTTTTGTGGCTGCATAGTATTCCATGGTATATATATGACATTATCTTTATCCACTGTATCGCTGATGTGCATTTTGGTTGATTCCATGTCTTTGCTATTGTGAATAGTGCAGCAATGAATGTACACATGCATATATCTTTATAATAGAATGATTTATGTTCCTTTGGGTATATACCCAATAATGAGACTGCTGTGTCAAATGGTAGTTCTGCCTCTATGTCTCTGAGGAATCACCACACTGTCTTCCACAATTTTTATGGTGTTAGGTCTTATGTTTAAGTCTCTAATCCATCTGGAGTTAATTTTAGTGTAAGGTGTCAGGAAGGGGTCCAGTTTCTGTTTTCTGCACATGGCTAGCCAGTTATCCCAACACCATTTATTAAACAGGGTATGCTTTCCCCACTGCTTGTTTGTCTCAGGTTTGTCAAAGATCAGATGGTTGTAGATTGTGACGTTGCCTCTGAGGCCTCTGTTCTTTTCCATTGGTCTATGTCTCTGTTTTGGTACCAGTACCATGCTGTTTTGATTATTGTGGCCTTGTAGTATAGTTTGAAGTCAGGCAGCGTGATGCCTTCAGCTTTGTTCTTTTTGCTTAGGATTATTTTGGCTATGCGAGCTCTCTTTTGGTTCCATATGAAGTTTGAGGTGGTTTTTTCCAGTTCTGTGAAGAAGGCCATTGGTACCTTGATGGGGATAGTGTTGAATCTGTAAATTACTTTGGGCAGTATGGCCATTTTCACAATATTGATTCTTCCCAACCATGAGCATGGAATGTTTTTCCATCTGTTTGTGTCTTCTCTTATTTCCTTGAGAAGTGGTTTGTAGTTCTCCTTGAAGAGGTCCTTTACCTCCTTTGTAGTTGTATTCCTAGGTATTTTATTCTCTTTGTAGCAATTGTGAATGGCAGTTCGTTCTTGATTTGGCTGTCTTTAAATCTGTTATTGGTGTATAGGAATGCTTGTGATTTTTGCACATTGATTTTGTATCCTGAGACTTTGCTGAAGTTGCTTATCAGTTTCAGGAGATTTTGGGCTGAGACAATGGGGTCTTCTAAATATACAATCATGTCATCTGAAAACAGAGACAATTTGACTTCCTTCTTTCCTTAGTGAATACCCTTTATTTATTTTTCTTGCCTGATTGCTCTGGTTAGAACTTCCAATACTATATTGAATAGGAGTGCTGAGAGAGAGCATCCTTGTCTAGTTCTAGATTTCAAAGGGAATGCTTCCAGTTTTTGCCCATTCAGTATGATATTGGTTGTGGGTTTGCCTTAAATAGCTTTTATTATTCTGACATACATTCCGTCACTACCTAGTTTATTGAGAGTTTTTAGTATAAAGCGCTGTTAAATTTTGTCAAAGGCCTTCTCTGCATCAATTGAGATCATCATGTGGTTTTTGTCTTTGGTTCTGTTTATGTGGTGAATTATGTTTATAGACTTGCGCATGGTCAACCAGCCTTGCATCCCCGGATTGAAGCCTACTTGATCATGATGGATAAGCTTTTTCATGTGCTGTTGCAATCAGTTTGCCAGTATTTTACTGAAGATTTTTGCATCTATGTTCATCATGGATATTAGCCTGAAATTTTATTTTCTTGTTGAGTCTTTGCCGGGTTTTGGTATCAGGATGATGTTGGTCTCATAAAATGATTTGGGGAGGACTCCCTCTTTTTGGATTCTTTGGAATAGCTTCAGGAGGAGTGGTATCAGTTTCTCTTTGTATGTCTGGTAGAATTCAGCTGTGAATCCATCTGGACCTGGGCTTTTTTTAGTTGGCAGGCTATTAATTGCTGCCTCAACTTCAGACCTTGTTATTGGTCTATTCAGGGTTTCGACTTCTTCCTGGTTTAGGCTTGGGAGGGTGTAAGTGTCCAGGAATGTATCAATTTCTTCCAGGTTTACTGGTTTATGTGCATAGAGTTGTTTGTAATAATCTCTGATGGTGATTTGTATTTCTGTGGAATCTGATTGGTGATATCCCCTTTATCATTTTTCATTGCATCTATTTGATTATTCTCTCTTTTCTTTTTTATTAATCTGGCTAGTGGTCTGTCTATTTTGTTGATCTTTTCAAAAAACCAGCTCCTGAATTTATTGATTTTTTGAAGGGTTTTTGTGTGTGTGTGTCTCTATCTCCTTCAGTTCTGCTCTGATCTTAGTTATTTCTTGTCTTCTGCTAGCTTTTGAGCTTTTTTTTTATCTTGCTCCTCTAGCTCTTTCAATTTTGACGATAGGGTGTCAATTTTAGATCTTTCCTTGCTTCTCATGTGGGCATTTATTGCCGTAAATTTCCCTCTAGACACTGCTTTAAATGTGTCCCAGAGATTCTGGTACGTTGTATCTTCGTTCTCATTGGTTTCAAAGAACATCTTTATTTCTTACTTCATTTCATTGTTTATCCAGTCAACATTCAAGAGCCAGTTGTTCAGTTTCCATGAAGTTGTGCGGTTCTGAGTTAGTTTCTGAATTCCGAGTTCTAATTTGATTGCCCTGTGGTCTGAGAGACTGTTTGTTATGATTTCCGTTCTTGTGCATTTGCTGAGGAGTGATTTACTTCAATTGTGTCGCCCGTTTTAGAGTATGTGTGATGTGGTGCTGAGAAGAATGTATATTCTGTGGATTTGGGGTGGAGAGTTCTGTAAATGTCTGTTAGGTTTTCTTGGTCCAGGTCTGAGTTCAAGTCCTGGATATCCTTGTTAATTTTCTGTCTCGTTGATCTGTCTAATATTGACAGTGAAGTGTTAAAGTCTCCCACTATTATTGTGTGGGGGTCTAAGTCTCTTTGTAGGTCATTAAGAACTTGCCTTATGTATCTGGGGGCTCCTGTATTGGGTGCATATGTATTTAGGATCGTTAGCTCTTCTTGTTGCATTGATCGTTTTACTATTGTGTAATGCCCTTCTTTGTCTCTTTTGATCTTTGTTGGTTTAAAGTCTATTTTATCAGAGACTAGGGTTGCAACTCTTGCTCTTTTTTTGCTCTCCATTTGCTTGGTAGATCTTCCTCCATCCCTTTATTTTGAGTCTATGTGTATCCTTGCATGTGAGATGGGTTTCCTGGATACAGCACACTGATGAGTTTTGGCTTTTTATCCAGTTTGCTTGTCTGTGTCTTTTGATTGAGGCATTTAGCCCATTTACATTTAAGGTTAATATTGTTATGTGTGAATTTGATCCTGCCATTTTGATACTAGCTGGTTGTTTTGCCCATTAGTTGACACAGTTTCTTCATTGTGTCAATGCTCTTTACCATTTGTTACATTTTGGGAATGATTGGTACTCGTTTCTTTCTATGTTTAGTGCTTCTTTCAGGAGCTCTTGTAAAGCAGGCCTCGTGGTGATGAAATCTCTGAGCAATTGCTTGTTCATAAAGGATTTTACTTCTCCTTCGCTTATGAAACTTAGTTTGGCTGGATATGAAATTCTAGGTTCAAAGTTCTTTTCTTTAAGGATGTTGAATATTGTCTCCCACTCTCTTCTGGCTTGTAGGTGTTTGTTTGTTTTTTATTTGAGACAGTGTCTTGCTCTGTCACCCAGGCTGAAGTGCAGTGGCAAAATCACAGCTCAGTGCAGCCACCACCTCCTGGGCTCAAGCAATCCTCCCATCTTAGCTACCTGAGTAGCTGGAACCAGAGGTGTTTACCACCATACCCAGCTAATTTTTTTTTGGTTTTGTAGAGACAGGGTTTCACCATGTCACCCAGGCTAGTCTTGAACTGCTGGACCCAAGCAATCTGCCCTCCTCAGCCTCCCAAAGTGCTGGGATTATAGGCATGAGTCATCATGCCTGGCTGACACTTCTCAAAAGAAAACATACAAGTGGCCAACAAACATGAAAAAATGCTCAACATCACTATCATTAGAAAAACACAAATCAAAATCACAATCAGATACCATCTAACACCACTCAAAATGGAAATAATTAAAAAAAAAAAAAAACAGATGCTGACAAGGCTGCAGAGAAAAGAGAATGCTTATACACTATTGGTGGGAATGTAAATTAGTCCAGCCATTGTGGAAAGCAGTCTAGGCATTTCTCGAAGGACTTAAAACAGAGCTGGACATTTCTCAAAGACCTTAAAACAGAGCTACAATTTGACCCAGCAATCCCATCACTGGCTATACACCCAAAAAACCAGATCATTATACCAGAAAGAAACGTGCACTAATATGTTTATTACCATGCTATTTACAATAGTAAAGACATGGAACCAACCCAGGTGCCCATCAGCGGTGGACTGGATAAAGAAAATGTGGCACATATACACCATAGAATACAACACAGCCACAACAAAAGAATGAAATCATGTCCTTTTCAGGAATATGGATGCAACTGTAGGCCATTATCCTAAGTGAATTAATGCAGGAACAGAAAACCAAATACCTCATGTTCTCACGTATTAATGGGAGCTAAGCACTGGGTACACATGGGAGTAAAGATGGTAACAATACACACTGTGGACTACTAGAGGGTGGAAAAAGGGAGTGGAGCAAGGGCTGAAAAACTACCTATTTGGTACTATGCTCATTACCTGAGTGATGGGATCATTCATATTCCAAATCTCAGCATCACGCAATATACCCATGTAAGAAACTTGCACATTTACCTCCTGAATCTAAAATAAATCTTGAAATTACAAAAAGAAGTTTGAGCCTGGGTCTTCCTAACTCCAAAGCTCACATTCTGCTCGCGCTGATCTGGGGAGCAAGGCACTCTTCCCATTTGAGCGACAGACCTCTTCCACTGCAGCATTTGTTCCAAACAAGCAAAGTTTGTGTTCTAGGAGGCCCAAGCTCATGCTCTGCTTTCAGGAGGAAATGAGGAGAGGCTCCCAACCTCCCTGCTGTGGGTCCATCCAGATGTGGGAATTGCTCCTTGGTGTCCACTCTGTGCCCAGAACATCAGGCCTCTTCCTTATCAGAGACACAATCGCAATGTCCCTGAGGCCTTCCTGGTGCTCACTGGAGCAGTCAGGACAATCAGACCTATGTGTCTGAGCCATGGCAAGCCCTGGTTCCTTTCAGGGCTGAGGCCTGGGCAGCTGTGGTCTTATGGAGAGAAACTGGGCTGGGCTTCAGAATTCCAGGGATGGAGTGCCTAGCTTGTCTGTCTGTCTCGAGCTGTGTGACCGCGCTCAGGCCACTCAATTCTCTGAGCCTGGTTTTTCAATGTGCAAAGTGGAATGCACGGTAAGTGAATCTTACCCAAGGACGCACATGCTACTATGCTTCCAGAATGACTGGAGAAACTCAAAAAGGCAGAAAATTAAATACAGATGTGAGGTGATTCAAATTAAACTGGTACTTTTCCAAAATTCAAGACAGATCTTTGTGCAGTTAACATTTGTTCTGGCATCAACTCATGCCAGAAGCCTGCATATGAAAGGAAGCTAATCGTAGGAAGGACTGCAGCATTTGGTCCCCAAAGGCCAACGTCAATTCTGTCTGGCTGGATGACTTTCCTCATCTGTTGCATAGCAACCTCCCCTGTCAGGTTCATGCTTTTCTTCAGCACTTCCTCTGTAATGTGTCTACAGTAAAAGGTAAACAGATTCAGGAAAGGAGGTTTAAAACAGCATTTTATATGTTTCCTGCTCCCAAATCTGCATCTCCAGTACTAACTTGGCCTGTGATTTTTAGCCCGATAATCCAACTGCCTATCTCCATTCTGCAATTGGAAATCTCTCAGTACTTTCAAATTTAACATGTCTCAAATTGATATCTTATAATATATCCTTCTCAAAAACATCATATATTCCTTCACATGACTTTATCAATCCTGAATACCACCAACATACATTCAGATTCTCAAACCAGAAACTTATGAGTCTTCCATCACTACTTCCTTTACCTGATCTCCTATCCTGTACTAAAAATATCACAAAATCCTTAATATTCTACCATATATATATATTAGCTTCTCTCTCTATCATCCTAGTTGAGGCCACTGGCATACTGAAAGAGTCTCTGAAGTGACTTCCCTGCTTCAAATCCTTCTGCTTTCTACAATCAGTTACCCACAGAGTATCTAGAGTAATTGCTTTAAAATATAAATATTTACCAAGCAAATGGAAAGCAAAGAAATCAGGAGTTGCAATCTTGGCCTCTGATAACACAGGCTTTAAACCAAAAAAGACCAAAAGAGACAAAAGGGGCATTACATTATGGTAAAGGGATCAATGCAACAAGAAGACCTAACTATCCTAAATATATGTGCACCCAATACGGGAGCACCCAGATTCATAAAACAAGTTCTTAGAGATCTACAAAGAGACCTAGACTTCATGCAATAATAGTGGGAGTCTTTAACATGACATTGTCAATATTAGACAGATCAATGAGACAGAAAATTAACAAGGATATTCAGGGCTTGAACTCAGGTCTGAACCAAGCAGACCTAATAGACATCTACAAAACTCTCCACCCAAATTAACAGAATTTTCTCAGTACCACATAGCACTTATTTTAAATTCGACTACATAATTGGAAGTAAAACACTCCTCAGCAAATGCAACAGAACAGAAATCATAAGAAACAGACTCTCAAACCACAGTGCAATCAAATTAGAAATCAGGACTTAAAAACTCATTCAAAACCATGCAACTACATGGAAAGTGAACAACCTGCTCCTGAATGACTACTGCATAAATAAGGAAATTAAGACAGAAATAAAGAAATTTTTTGAAACCAATGAGAACAAAGAGACAACGTGTCAGAATCTCTGGGACACAGCTAAAGTAAACAAGGGAAATTTATAGCGCTAAATGCCCACATCAGAAAGTGGGAAAGAACTAAAATCGACACCTTAACATCACAATTAAAAGAACTAGAGAAGCAAGAGCAAACAAATGGTGAGTGCGAAGGTGGAGGTCCTGTGGAACAGCAGGGACTACAATTTGCAGTCAACATCAGCGCCGTCATGTTTCTTCTTCTATTGCCTTTTTAATAAATTTTGGTATTAATTTTAGGGGTTGCATCTTTAACTTATCACAGGCTATTAGCGTTAATATTTACCACTTCACATAAAGCACAATACATTTACAATAGTAAAAATTCATTCACTTCTCTCAATTGTGTAGTTGTGGACATATATTTTATTTCTACATTCATTATAGACTCCACAATAGAATTTTTTTGCTTCAAATAATTTTCCTTTTTATAATTAAGAGAAAATAAAATGTAATATTTTATGCTTACCTACATATTTACCATTTCTGATGCTCTTTATTCCTGATTTTAGATCAAAATTTCCGTTGAATCCCATTTTCCTTCAACCTAAAGAACTTCATTTAACATTGCTTGTAGTACTATCCTGCTGGTAACAACCTCTCTTAGTCTTCACTTCTCACAAGAGATTTGTATTTCACATTCATTCTTCAAGTATGTATATAACATATATGTGATATAAAATGTTGGTATAATAGATAATTTTTTTCATTTTGCATTTTACATATATTGAAGAAAACTAAGGCAGCAGTATTGTTTTGGAGTAATGTAAAAATCCTGTTCTAACTCTTGATTGCTAAATCTAAACCCTTCTTCCTCTTCTTTCATGTTTTTCTGACTTGGTACTAGGACTAAAAACCTAATCATTAGTGCTTTCCAGATGCACAACAATAGGCCACCAAAACCAAGGGCTTCTAGTATCCATTAGACAACCCTGGCACCTCTCTTATCATCCAGTTAGGAGATAAGAAAGTAGCTTAGATTATCCAGGAGGCAAATGCAGAGAGAGGAAAGGGATGGGGAATCAGCTATTACACACATTGTTCTGCAGGGAATCGATGTCACCTGCCTGGTGACTTGAAACATTTCTTTGTAACTTCACACCTTTCACAGAGGGTTGAGGAACCCTAAGGAAATACAGCGGCAACTGTATTGGAAACACAGTGAGATTGGAAAAGATTGGAAACACAGTGTCAACCCGGCAGGACCAAGAGAAGCTCACTTTAGAACAGAAAGAGGAGACCCGGAGGCTTTCAACTAGGGAAGTTCCTTGGTAAAGTTCTCCATGATAGGGGTGTTGAGATGCATCCAGTTTTCCCAATTTGAGAATATTTAGAGACCATAGATATGCTTCTGAAGAGAGACCTCACACCACACAGGGAAATAAGTGAAAGTGCCATTGCTCTGCCTCCAACCCTAACCAGAGCAGCACTAGTTAGAGGGCAGCGTTTCCTTCCTGACCCAAGCATAACATCATGCCCCACGGATTTCAGAGGGAACAAATAGTCAAGGAGCACTGACAATTTAGAACAGGCAAACACCAAATTGGAACAGCCGCAAGGAAGACAGAGAAGAATCACCAAAAATAAGGCACTGCCTAGGACCTTTAGGAGAGAATATATCAGAGAATTAGAAAAGGAGAGGCCAGGCGCAGTGGCTGTCGCCTGTAATCTCAGCACTTTGGGACGTGGAGGCAGGTGGATCACTTGAGGTCAGGCGTTTGAGACCAGTCTGGCCAACAGGGACAAACGCGTCTCTACTTAAAAAACATACAAAAATTAGCCAGGTGTAGTAGCGGGCGCCTGTAATCCCAGCTGTCCGGGAGGCAGAGGCAGAAGAATCGCTTGAACCCAGAAGGCGGAAGCTGCAGTGAGCCGAGATCGCGCCATTGCACTCTAGCCTGGGAGACAGGGCGAGACTCCGTCTCAAAAAAAAAAAAGGCCTTTCGTGGGGAGTCCATGTGCGCAGTTGGTGGCGCTATTCCTGACCAGTAGCACCCGAGCCCCGGGTTTGACTGAGTCCATGCTGCGATGGACCCCAACACACAAGTCTGAATTTTGTCTCAACACTGCTCCAGATTAGTACGTCGGAACAGCTGGATTTACCTGTGAGACAGGCATGTGTTATCTGTTTGAAAAACATAGCACAGTATTGGCCTGATGGAGAAAAAGGACCGGGGGTCCTCTTATACTATTCCAGAAGAAGATCGCCGTTGTATTCGAGAAAATATTGTAGAAGCCATTATCCATTCTCCTGAGGTCATCAGGATACAGCTTACTACATGCATACATCACATCAAGAAACATCATTATCCAAGCTGCTGGACTGCCATTTTTCACAAAATTGGCTTTTATCTTCAGTCCGATAACAGTGCTTGTGGGCTAGGAATTCTTGTTTACCTTTATCAGCTTGTGAAAAATTATGAGTATAAAAAACCAGAGGAGCAGAGTCCATTGGTAGCAGCAATGCAGCATTTTCTGCCGGGTGTAAAGGATCGTTTTATCCAGCTTCTTTCTGACCAGTCTGATCAGTCTGTCCTCATCCAGAAACAAATATTCAAGATCTTCTATGCTCTTGTTCAGCACATTTAATGGATTAAAAAGAGCATACACCTGCGATGCAGAACACGAGAATGACAGTGATGATGATGATGAAGCTGAAGATGATGAAACCGAGGAACTGGGGAGTGATGAAGCTGATATTGGTGAAGACGGACAAGAATATTTGGAGATTCTGGCTAAGC
>NW_016108153.1:66436-68376 GCF_001604975.1 Cebus imitator
CACCACCGCAGGAGATGGTACCTGATCATGCAACCGGGCACTGGAAAAGAAACCAGCAGGATTTCGGAGGCGGGTGGGATGGGGAAGTACCTTAGGGGGCGGGCGTATTTTATTTATTTTTTGAAGACAGTTAGATCTTGACTCTGAAGCTTCAAAGTGACACTGTTGAAATCTGAAACAAGAAGGAATGTCATGAAGGCAGCTGTTCTTTTTCTGAGGAAAGAATAGGTATGGGCTACAGGACTTTTTAAAATGTCTTATTTACAGTATGAATCTCAAAGGTAGATGTAATTCTTACACCTTTGGGTGTTTGTCCAATTTCTGTCTCTTCCTCACCATTGGGTATCTATTCTTTATATGTAAATAAGATAAGGTAATCTGATAGCCTTATTCAATCTTCATCTTTTTCATTCATCATTGTTCTTATGTAGAGGATTGGACATTTATCGTAGCACTACATAACTAATTATAAAAACCTGTAAATGAACTAGCACTTTCATATTGAAACAAACCTGCTAGCCATGTATAAAGTAGCAAAATGTTCGCTCTTTATAAAAAGATGTAATGGGGTGGGGGGGCAAGGATAATTTCAAGTTATTAATTTAAAAAAGATTAGTAATTTTGTACCTGGTAACTTTGTGGTGCATTCACCTCTGATAGTGACTTGAATTGGGTATGTAAAAAGGGGTTAGTGATATTTCATTGCTGCTAAAAATGACAACTCCCTCTGTGTCCTGTTTTTCTTAAAGCTGTCAGTGTACAAGTGGGTATTGAATACCAGACTTTACTGTAAAAAATAAGGTGGTATCTAGAGCATGTAAATTGGATATAAAGTTCTACTCTTAAAGAGTTAATCTAAGAGTATGGCTAAACATCTATATATGCAGTCTATTAAAAGAACTTAATTCAGCTATTATGTCTTGATTTAATTGCAGTTTCTTTCCTAATATAACAATTTTTTCCTCATTGGCCTGTTTTTAATCCTGTACCTAGAAAGGGTACAAAATGCACACTTAAAAATTAATGTTTAACACTTACCTACTCCCCCTTCCCCATCTCTTCTACCCGTGTTGTTGATCGTGGTATCTGATCTAACCAGATAGGCTGAAGGCACATGGTTCCCTCCAAAAACCACTATTGATAGCACTGCAAAAACAAGCCAGCAAAAAGACAGTGTAGAGAGGTTGGCTTGCTTCCCTCTCTTCCTAGCTGCATATTGAAAAATAAGCCTTTATTGATCTTAAACATCTGTCAGATGAGTCATACATTGGGTTACTTTTTATATACATGTATACACAAAATATTTCAAATTGAAAGCAACATCTTAATGGATTCCAAACTATTACAAGCTGTTGCCTAAAACAGATGAGAAAAATTATAACTGTAAAAACAAATGCACATATTGCTATTTAAAATGCATAATTAAGAAAACCCATTGATGTGTTTTTCTTGTATACCAATAATTAAGCCACTACTGTTGGCACTGTTTGGTTTTCTATTTTAACACTGAAGGAGTGAAAGTGTTTCCTATATTTATGAATTTACTACTAAAAACTTGACAAAAAAAGAAAAAAATGTCTAAAATGTGTGGGCAAAAACTGTTAATCAAGTGTGTTTCTACTCCCCACTCCCACCCCCTGAAAGTTGGACACTAACTGTATACGCTAGGTTGCTTCAGGGGATTTCACTCTTATATATGTCAACAAAAATGAAGTAGTTGTATATATGCAACATTGTGTACAGAAGGGAGATAATGAATAGTGTTAAAGAAACATTCTCCAGGGAAAATGTGGCACATACACACCATGGAATATTATGCAGCCATCAAAAATGCTGAGTTCATGTCCTTTGTAGGGACATGGATGAACCTGGAAACCATCATTCTCAGCAAACTGACACAAGAGCATAAAATCAAACACCGCATGTTCTCACTCATAGGC
>NW_016108153.1:68516-93222 GCF_001604975.1 Cebus imitator
CTAAAATGCAATTAAAAAAAAAAGAAACATCCTTGTCTTCCTTTACGTTTTGTTCCCAAATACCTAGTCTACTTTTTAAATTTTCAGACTTCACTGCTTTTTGAATTCATAATTCTAATTTTCACATTATTGTTAATGGAAAATCATATCTAACGAAGATTTTAGTTATTCCTATGCACAGTTTGAAAAAAAGAAAAGAACAGAGAACTCTATCTTAATGAAGGTGCCGGTTAAGAGTGGGTGGTGACTCTCAGGAGAACAGGGAGAAAAATGGGCCTGCAAAGGAAGTTTGATCAAAACATAGAAAATCTTAAAGGCACATGACACCGAGTTCTATGTTTATCCTATAGGTGATAGTTTAAAAACATATTAACAGGGATATGTTTTTACAAAGCTAATACTACCAGCACTTTAGGGAATTAACTTCTTTCACATAGTGAATAGCATAAACTACTGCATTTGTCATTGCTGAAAAGTTTCTTTTGGGAATATTTTGAATATTTTTTAATGAAGTATCCATACCCTTTTCTGGGACATTCGGGTGTTATCTAATCCTCTCTCTTAGCAAAATACTCATGCTGGTATTTTAAATTCATTAGATAAAATAAATCTACTAAATAGGAAACTTAAATTCAGGAGCCATGAAAATGTTATTCCTCTGGCACAAATAAATATTACTAACTATGACTGTTAAATAACAGTATCTTGGTGCAAAGCTGCAAGATACTATTACAGGTTTCTCATGTTAATTTTTTTTTTTTTTTGAGACAGAGTTTCACTCTTATTGCCCAAGCTGGAGTGCAATGGTTTCACTCTTGTTGCCCAGGCTAGAGTGCAATGGTACAACCTTGGCTCACTGCAACCTCCGCCTCCCGGTTTAAAGCGATCCTCCTGCCTCAACTTCCCAAGTAGCTGGGATTACAGGAGCTTGTCATCATGCTTGGATAACTTTTTGTATTTTTAGTAGGGACTGAGTTTCACTATGTTGGCCAGGCTGGTCTCGAACTGCTGACCTCAGGTGATCCACCTGCCTCGGCCTCCCAAAGTGCTGGGATTACAAGACGTGAGCCACCGCACTGAGCCTCATGTTAAACTTTTTAATTCATCATGAGCTGGTATTGTTCATACAAACTAATAAAGTCTTTTTGTCAAGACTTACAGTATTCAGATAACCTGAAATGGAAAAGTGCCTCCCATCCTGAAACCGCTTTACTGCATCAATCTTAGGTTTGTCATAAAGTTATTCAAGTCCCTTTCATGAGCACATATTAGGAATACTTATTTTATTACCATTCCACTAGAGCTCAACGTGAGTGATGGTACCATGTGATATGAGTATGATCTCACAAGTGGATTTATTTTGAGATGGCAGAGGAATGTAACTCTACCAGAGCCTATGGTAACAGGTAATTGATTTCCCAATGGTGGAGATACTGTTGTGTAATAGACAGTTGAGGATTTATTATAGAGACTCTAAAGTAGGCTCTACCTGTCACGTGAAGGTGTAATTGGAAACTGACCACCAAAGAGAAATTTATTCATCCTATTTTGACTGTGCTTATATAAATATTTGACATCAGCCTGTGTGAGGTTTGTGTGCAAGAGAAAATGTATATTGAAAAGTGGTAGCAATGCTGCAGGAAAAAATTTCAAATACACAATTTTCTGAGAGCTGAAAGTTATTTCATAAAAACATAAGAGCGATATGTGTTCTCTCAAGGAAATCAAATAATGTGAGGTACGTAGAATAACACTGTGTGCAAAGAAAGCTAATAATTAGTTAAATATATGTGTGCAGTTACTAAAGATGAACTAAAGATGGACTTAACTGTCCAATTCTAACTGTAATTAAGACAACTGAGAAATGGCAAAAATTAGCAAGTTCACCTGGGATATGCTTGTCAGGGTTAAATTGTTGAGAAGTAAAATGGTATCTAAATGAGGATAATCTACTTACTGTGAGACTAGATTAAAAACCAGAAACTGGTACCTGAGGATGGTGCATGAAACACAAAAAGAAAAGTAAACAATAGGGAAACTAAGAGTTCAAGAGGCCTCCGATCAGTCTTTTTATTCAAGTTTCCTGTTTTTGCATCACCATGAATTCTAAGAAGGCAGGGCACAGGTGACATTCTGATACGAATTCAGGAAATGAAAGCAGATGCCAGTAAGGCTAAGTAGCATAGAATACCCTAATGAATAAATGGGGAAGAAACAAAAAGGAGAACAGGGAGGGAATAGTGACTCTGCAAATAATTGAAACTTACTAAGAACTATGGAAAGTTACTCTTGTCTTTTCATACATGAAGTCCACCAATCATGTCTGCAAATACCTAGTGCTGACATGTGGATGGAGGCATGGCATCACCTGAGAGTATGTCTATTTGAGTGGGTATGTGTGACATTTCAATGTAGATTATGACATTTTGGTCACCAACTGTACCACCTGCAGTAGAGTGAGAGACATTCAATTATGTGGCATTACTAGTAAGAATCTGACAGTGTGGGATCAGCATTTGTTCAGAGGATACAAGAATGCCCTACTCCTATGTTACACTGCTTTATTGCCCCCCACTTAGGGATTTCCCTGAAAGAGACATGCACACAAGGGCCTGAAATATTATTCACTGGGCCAGTTCCCATGACCCATCCATGCAGAGTCTTCAAGTCAAGTTGAATTAAAGCACAGGTTTAGGCACAAGAATGAAGCGGGATCTCTTTGCCTCTTTAATTCTACAGAAATCTTATCATCAGCTGACCCTAGTAGGTAGGAGTGACAGAGCCCAAAATTTCCAGTGAGAAGAAAAAGAGGCCAATGTGTCAATGCCCAGCTTTCACAGTACCAGCTTTTTCATTACTTCAGTATGATAAGAAAGAGAAGAGCTTAGATGTGTCTTACATATATGGGTGTCACTTAGCAATGCACAGTGGTACTTCTCAGAGTGCTCCAGAATTTGACTTATCACAGTGGATCTCTCAGCAGAAACCCTACAAGCCAGAAGAGAGTGGGGGCCAATATTCAACTTTCTTAAAGAAAAGAATTTTTGGCCCAGAATTTCATATCCAGCAAAATTAAGTAAAGGAGAAATAAAATCCTTTATGGACAAGCAAATGTTGAGAGATTTTGTCACCACCAGACCTGCCTTACAAGAGCTCCTGAAGGAGGCACTAAACATGGAAAAGAACAACTGGTTCTTTTCCACTGCAGCCACTGCAAAAACATACCAAATTGTAAAGATCATTGACACTATGAAGAAACTGCATCAACTAACAAGCAAAATAACCAGCTAGCATCATAATGGCAGGATCAAATTCACATGTAACAATATTAACCTTAAATATGAACGGGCTAAATGCCCCAAATAAAAGACACAGACTGACAAATTGGATAGAGTCCAGACTCATCGGTGTGCTCTATTCAGGAGACCCATCTCAAGTGCAAAGACACACACAGGCTTAAAATAAAGGGACAAAGGAATATTTACCAAGTAAATGGAAAACAAAAAGAAAAAGCAGGGGTTGCAATCCTAGTCTCTGATAAAACAGATTTTAAAACAACAAAGATCAAAAGAGATGAAGAAGGGCATTACATGAAGGTAAAGGGATCAATGCAATAAGAAGAGCTAACTATCCTAAATATGTATGCACCAAATAAAAAAGCACCCAGATTCATAAAGCAAGTTCTTAGAGACCTACAAAGAGACTTAGACTCCCACACAATAATAGTGGGAGACTTTAACACCCCACTGTCAATATTAGACAGATCAATGAGACAGAAAATTAAGAAGGATATCCAGGATTTGAATTCAGCTCTGGACCAAGCAGACTTAATAGACATCTACAGAACTCTCCACCCCAAATCCACAGAATATACATTCTTCACAGCACCACATTGCACTTATTCCAAAATAGACCACATAATTGGAATAAAACACTCTTCAGTAAATGCAAAAGAACGGAAATCATAACAACCCTTCTCTCAGACCACAGTGCCATCAAATTAGAACTCAGGATTAAGAAACTCACTCAAAACCACCCAGCTACACGGAAACTGAACAACCTGCTCCTGAATGACTGCTAGATAAATAACAAAATGGAAGCAGGAATAAAGATGTTCTTTGAAACCACTGAGAACGAAGACACAACATACCAGGAGTTCTGAGACACATTTAAACAGTGTAGAGGGAAATTTCTAACACTAAATGCCCACAAGAGAAAGCAGAAAGACCTAAAATTGACACCCTAACGTCGCAATTAAAAGAACTAAAGCAGCAAGAGCAAACACAATCAAAAGCTAGCAGAAGACAACAAATAACTAAGATCAGAGAAGAACTGAAGGATATAGAGACACGAAAAACCCTTAAAAAAAATCAATGAATCTAGGAGGTGATTTTTCATAAAGATTAACAAAATAGACAGACCACTACCCAGACTAATAAGAAGAGAGAGAAGAATCAAATAATGCAATAAAAATGATAAAGGGGATATCACCACCCATCCCACAGAAATACAAACTACCATCAGAGAAGGTTATAAACACCTCTAAGCAAATAAAGCAGAAAATCTCAATGAAATAGATAAATTCCTGGACACAGACACCCTCCCACAACTAAACTAGGAAGAAGTCAAATTCCTGAATAGACCAATAAGAAGTTCTGGAATTGAGGTAGCAGTTAATAGCCTATCAACCAAAGAAGTCTAGGATCAGACAGTTTCACAGTCATATTCTACCAGAGGTACAGAGAGGAGCTGGTACCATTCCTTCTGAAACTATTCCAAACAATAGAAAAAAGAGGGAATCCTCCCTAATTTATTTTATGAGGCCAACATCATACTGATACCAAAACCTGGCAGAGACACAACTGAAAAAGAAATGTCAGGCCAATATCCCTGATGAACATCAATGCAAAAATCCTCAATAAAATACTGGTAAACCAAATCCAACAGCACATCGAAAAGCTTATACAGGCCGGGCACAGTGGCTCATGCAGTTAATCCCAGCACTTTGGGAGGCTGAGGCAGGTGGATCACAAGGTCAGGAATTCAAGACCAGCCTGGCCAAGGTGGTGAAACCCCATCTCTACTAAAAAAAACTACAAAAATTAGCCAGGTGCAGTGGCAGGCACCTGCAATTTCAGCTACTCAGGAGGCTGAGGCAGGAGAATCGCTTGAACCCAGACGGCAGAAGTTGCAGTGAACCGAGATCGAACCACCACCACACTCCGGCCTGGGCGACAGAGTGAGACTCCATCTAAAAAACAACAACAACAAAAAAAACAAAGTTTATTCACCATGATCAAGTTGGCTTCATCCCTGGGGTGCAAGGGTGGTTCAACATACACAAATCAATAAACAGAAGCAAAGACAAAACCCACTTGATTATCTCAATAGATGCAGAGAAGGCCTTCGACAAAATTCAACAACGCTTTATGCTCAAAACTCTCAATAAACTAGGTATTGATGGAACGAATCTCAAAATAATAAGAGCTATTTATGACAAACCCACAGCCAATATCATACTGAATGGGCAAAAACTGGAAGCATTCCCTTAGAAAACCAGCACAAGACAAGGATGCCCTCTCTCACCACTCCTATTCAACATAGTATTGGAAGTTCTGATCAGGACAATCGGGCAACAGAGAAAAATAAAGAGTATTCAATTAGGAAAAGAGGAAGTCAAATTGTCTCTATTTGCAGATGACATGATTGTATATTTAGACCAACCCATCATCTCAGCCCAAAATCTCCTTAAGCTGATAAGCAACTTCAGCAAAGTCTCAGGATACAAAATCAATGTGCAAAAATCACAAGCATTCCTACACACCAATAACAGACAAACAGATACCCAAATCATGAGTGCACTCCCATTCACAACTGCTACAAAGAGAATAAAATACCTAGAAATGCAACTAACAAGGGAAGAGAAGGACCTCTTCAAGGAGAACTACAAACCACTGCTCAAGGAAATAAGAGAGGACACAAACAAATGGAAAAACATTGCATGCTCATGGTTAGGAAGAATCAATATCATGAAAATGGCCATAATGCTCAAAGTAATTTAGACATTCAATATTATCCCCATGAAGCTACCACTGATTTTCTTCACAGAATTGCAAAAAAAACTACTTTAAGTTTCATATGGAATCTAAAAAGAGCCTGCATAGCCAAGACAATCCTAAGCAAAAAGAACAAAGCTGGAGGCATCACACTACCTGACTTCAAACTATACTACAAGACTATAGTAATCAAAACAGCATGGTACTGATACCAAAGCAGATATGTAGACCAATGGAACAGAACACAGGCCTCAGAAATAATGCCACACATCTACAACCATCTGATCCTTGACAAAACTGACAAAAACAAGCAATGGGAAAGATTCCCTATTTAATAAATGGTGTTGGGAAAACTAGCTAGCCATATGCAGAAAGCTAAAACTGGATCCTTTCCTTACACCTTATACAAAAATTAACTCAAGATACATTAAAGACCTAAACGTAAGCTGTAAAACCATAAAAAACCCAGAAGAAAACCTAAGCAATATCATTCAAGACATAGGCACAAGCAAAAACTTAATGACTAAAATACCAAAAGCAATGGCAACAAAAGCGAAAATAGATAAATGGGATCTAATTAAACTCCAGAGCTTCTGCATAGCAAAAGAAACTATCATCACAGTGAAGAGGCAACCTACAGAATGGGAGAAAATTTTTGCAATCTACCCATCCAGCAAAGGAATAATATCCAGAATCTACAAAGAACTTTAACAAATTTACAAGAAAAAAAAAACCCCATCAAAAAGTGGGTGAAGGATATAAACAGACACTTCTCAAAAGGAGACATTTATGCAGTGAACAAACATGAAAAAAAGCTCACCATCACAGTCATTAGAGAAATGCAAATCAAAACCACAATGAGATACCATCTTACTCCAGTTAGAATGGTGATCATCAGAGTCAAGAGACAACAGATGCTGGAGAAGATGTGGAGAAATAGGAACACTTTTACACTGTTGGTGGGAGTGCCAATTAGTTCAACCATTGTGGAAGACAGTGTGGCGATTCCTCAAGGATCTAGAAGCAGAAATACCATTTGACCCAGCAATCCTATTACCGGGTATATGCCCAGAGGAGTACAAATCATTCTATTATAAAGACACATGCACATGTATGTTTATTGTGACACTGTTCACAAAAGGAAAAACTTGGACACAATCCAAATGCTCATCAATGATAGACTGAATAAAGTAAATGTGGCACATATACACCATGGAATGCTATGCAGCCATAAAAAAGGATGAGTTTGCATCCTCTGCAGGGACATGGATAAAGCTGGAAACCAACATTGTCAGCAAACTAACACAAGAACAGAAAACAAAACACCACATGTTCTCACTCATAAGTGGGAGTTGAACAATGAGAACACATGGACACAGGGAGGGGAACATCACACACCATAGCCTGAGAGGGGCTGGGGGACTAGGGGAGGGATAGCATTAGGAGAAATACCTAATGTAAATGATGGAGTGGTGGACGCAGCAAACCACCATGGCACATGTATACCTATGTAACAAACCTGCACGTTCTGCACATGTACCCCAAAACTTAAAAGTATAATTAAAAAAAAAAATGTTAGTACTAAAAAATCCAGGAAACTTGCAGGATACAAAATCAATACACAAAAATAAATTGCATTTTTATACAGTAACCATGAACAATTCAAAAAGAAAATTAAGAAAACAATTCCATTTTCAAAACAATTAAAAAGAATAAAATACTTAGGAATAAACCTAATCAAGGCAGCAAAAAGATTTATACACTGAAAACCATAATATATACATATATATGTGTATATGTATATACATATATATGTGGTACTGGCATAAAGATAGACATATAGACCAATGAAATAGAATAGTGACAGGAATAAACCCTCATATATGTAGTTAAATGATCTTTGACAAGGGTGCCAAGAGTACTCAATGGGGAAAGGACAATCTTCCACACATGGTGCTGGGAAAACTGGACATCCACCTGTAAAAAAGTAAAATGGACCTCCTTTACACCAGAAAATTAATTAAAAATAGTTTAAAGATTTAAATGTTAGACTTAAAAATTTTAAACTCCTAGAAGTAAGGATAGGAGAAAATCTTCATAACTCTGGATTTGGCAAAGAATTTCTGGTTATGACACCAAAAGCAAAAATAGACAAATGGGACTATATCAAACTTAAATACTTTAGTGTATCAAAGGACAAAGTCAACACAGTGAAAAGGCAACATACAGAATGGGAGAAGGTATTTGTAAGTTATATACTTAAGAAGGGATTAATAAACAGAATATATAAAAAATTATACTGCTCAACAATTAAAAAAAAATCAAATAATTGGCTTGGCACAGCAGTTCATGCCTGTAACCCCAGCACTTTGGTAGGCAGAGGTGTGAGGATCACTTGAGGTGAGGAGTTCAAGACCAGCCTGGGCAAAATAGTGAGAACATGTTTCTACAAAAAAAATCAATTAGCCAAACACGGTGGCATTCACCTGTAGTCCTGTTCAGGAGGCTTAGGTGGAAGGATCACTGGAGCCCAGGAGGTAGAGGCTACAGTGAGCTATGATTGCACTATTGCACTCCAGCCTTGGTGACAGAGTGAGACCCTATTCTTAAAAGGAAAACACAAGTAACCCAAGTGTAAAATGGGTGAAAAGCAGACATTTCTCTGAAGATGATATGCAAATGGTCAGCAAACATATTGAAAGATGCTACACATTGCTGATCATCAGACAAATGCAAATCAAAACCACAATTAGATATCACCTCACAACAATTATGATGGCTGCTACCAAAAGAGAAAATAAGTGTCACTGGGGATGCAGAGAAATTGGAACACTTGTGCACTGCTGGCGGGAGTGTAAAATGGTGCAACTACTATGGAAAATAGTATGGTGGCTCCCCAAAAACTTAAAAATAGAACTACCATATGTTTCAGTATTTCCGCTTCCGGGTATATACCCAAAAGAATTGAAATCGGGGTCTTAAAGACATATGCACATCCATGTTCATAGCAACACTATTCACAATAGCTAACAGGTGAAAGCATTCCAAATGTCTATTGACAGATGAATGGATAAACAAAATGTGATTATTATTCGGATTTGAAAAACAATGGACTTTTATTAGCCACATGCTACAACATGAATGAACCTTGAAGACATTATGCTAACTAAAATAAACCAGTTACAGAAAGACAAATACTATATAATTCTGTTTATGAGGTATATCATGTAATTCTGTTTATATGAGGTATATCGCTCGAGCTTGGGAGGTTGAGGCTGCAGTAAGCTGTGATCGCGCCGCTGCACTCCAGCCTGGGTGACAGAGCAAAATACTATTTCAAAAACGAAACAAAACAACATATTGTCCTCTGTATATATATACAATGTTTGTCAATTGTACCTCAACAAAGCTGGAAAATAAAGAATGATAGAAATAGAAAGTTATCTTTGCACAATAAACATGGTAATAATTAAATGGGAGAAGAATAATCAATGGATACTAAAAGTAGTCAACGAAAAAAATTCACATTATGTACATGGCTGACTAATGCCCCAAGACAAAGTGGAACCTGCCCAAGATTGTTTTTGAGGCTTTTCTTCAATCTGGCCTCAGCCTACACTTGTTCTTCTGGTCCTCTCTGGGCCCTCCAGTCCAGTCTGTCTACATCATTTCCCTGCCCCTCTCCACACCAAGTCAAACTTATTAAAATCAACTCCCACATGTGAGCCCTTTTGCAGCATAGTGCTCTGTTAAAGACAGGGAAGATTGAGGCCGGGTTCCAGGTTCAGAGGCCATCCCAGTTCTTGCCTATCACCCTATTGCACCAGTCTTGCCTCCACCAGTCTCACCTCCACTATATCCAACCAACCATTCAGGGTACCTACCCCAGGACTCTACTGGGCACACATTATTTTGAAGATATTTGGGCTTTTAGGTATCTAGTCCTGGAAGTGCACATATCACTTCTATCACTTCTGTACACTGGCCAGAAACAGTCATATGACCCCAACACATCAAGAAAGTTGGCTGGGAAATGTAGGGGAGTGCATGAAAATTTAGTTTTTGCCAAATAGTGTATTTCCTCACCTACTTTCATAGATGAGTAAACTAAGACTCAGAGAGGCGAAGATAGTTGCTCAAAGTCACACCACTGAAGAAATGTGGGATTCGAATCCAGGATTCTCTGATGGCAAAATACAAGTTCTTTCCACAATACCCTGCTGCCTTTGCCCTCCTAGAGCTCAGATGTCCAGCCCTTTTGTAATCATTTACGTATTCCATTACTTAAGATTTTGTTTGCAAGCAGTGATGTGCTGGTAAATGGTTAATAACTGGTTCTCTGATTTAAAAAATTCCCGATTGGTAGTCTGCCATTTTTCACACAGTTAATAATGCCCCCATGGCCAATTTCACTGAAGGCAAAGGTCGGACGAAGTGCATACAATACACTGTCTCAAGCTGGTGCAAACTGGCCTCACTACATGATTGGTCACAATCAATAAGAATTTTTTCTTACTAATGTAAACAAAATGGATTTTGTTAGACAGATATCAGAGGCTCACAGAACTTGAGGGAGACTGGAGAAAGTAACTTGAGACCTGGATAGGAGCATGAAACACAGACAGTAATAGTCTGATAAGGATGCTGCTCTGGGGATAAAAATCACATAAGCCTTTTTTTCACTCTTGTGTTAATCACTTAAGTTTCAAAGTCCAAGGAGAGGGCATGTAATTGACTAAGAATAGGTTGCATGCCTGTCCCTTGGCAATATTGGAACAAAGAGGAATAATCTGATTTGCTCCTTGTCAATAGGGGGAGGAAAACAACTAGACATGTCATTCCACAGAGACTACATATTGGCTTTCTATTAATGTGTAGCAAACAACCACAGACTGAGTGGCTAAAACAACATCCATTTATTATCTCCAAGTTATTATAGGTCGGAAGACGTGGCATGGCGTGGCTAGGTTCTCTGTTCAGGCAAGATGGAAATCAAGGTGTTAGCAGGGCTGCATTTCTTTCTGGAGCCTTCCAGTCTCATTCAGATTATTGGCAGAATTCCTATACTTGCAGCTATAGGTCTGAGGTCCTCATTTCTTTGCTGGCTATCAGCTTCAGGCCTCATTAAATTCATAAAGGCCACTCATATTCTTTGCCATGTAGCATCTCCATCTTCAAATCCAGGAATGGAGAATTTCCACGCATAAATCCCTCTCAATCTTCAAATCTCTCTTGCCAAGATGAGTGTAGTACCCTCTAAAATCTTACTTGAGTAGGTCAGGTCCACCTAATTTTAAGGTCAGCTGATTTTGGATGTTAATTACATGTGCAAAATCCTTTCACAACAGCATCTAGATTAGTGTTTTACTAAGTAACTGCCAAAAAGTCTATGTACACCAGAGGGTGGGGTTCTTGCGGGCCATCCTAAAATTCTCTTTACTACAATTGGAAACTGTACTATCCTAAAAGGAAACTGGGCACCACCAGGATACCAACAAGACTAATATTCACCACAGTTCATTTGGCTAGCATGTACACATATTTTTTTTTTGTCATTCCACACTGAAATTTCACAACAGTGAATGAGGCAGTCTATAGGATCACAGGTGGTGGTATGACAGAAATATTGTGTGTAGGGAAGGCAAATCCATACCTAGAATATTCACTTATTGCCAACAAATTATAAAGCCAACATACCCCTCCATAGTGTAATGGGCCCAATGTAATTAATTTACTGCCAAGTACTGGGCTGGTCCTCTTTGGATTGGTAAATATCAGAAATTCAGGATAGTGTTCGAAAGTTGGGCACTCATCAGTAGGGGTAGTCATATCAGCCTTTGTGAGTGTTTTGCTGAATCCATACATAGGCTCTATTCATGCCACCATGATCACTTTGTACAAGTACCCATCGAGCAAGTGCAGGGATAGCTGAGAAAACAGTCTTTTTGACCTCCAATGAGTAGGTCATGCTGCTCACCTGATTACTGAGAGTTTATTGATGAGAATTCACATTTAACGCTAAGTTTTATGCTCTGGATCAATCCCAAGAAGTCCATATACCACTTCCCTAGACCTCTTTTTTTAGATATTTTCCCAAATGTCCTTATTCAAAATCCCTGCTAAATTAGGATGAACCATTATCTTTTTGGATTTGGATCTGCATGCAATGACTTATGAGACTTTTGATTTTCTTGCTTTGGAAATGCACTTTTGTTTGTATGAAGAACAATGGCATCATGTTACACAGTGACCTTTTCTTGAAGGGTGCAATGTCAAGAAGTGTGTGTAGTAGGTGCCAGCCAGTTGAACCTCAGTGAATATCTGTTAAAACAATAATACTTTTTACATTTAAATTTTTATTCTGATGTAATTGAAGATTTACAGAAAATTTTGCAAAACTAATAAAAAAATTTCCTGTGTACACTTAACCTAGATTATTGTGTTATCATTTTTCCACATTTTACCCTCCCTGTCTTTTCTCTCTCCATCCTTCTCTCTCACTCTCTCTATGCCTGTGCACACGCATATGCACTTTCATAAATATTTGGAGACTAAATTACAAAGATACTCTAAGAAAGGTAGTATAATCAAAATAAGGCCACTAACATTAATATAATATTGCTGTCTAATCTAAATCTAAAGATTTTGTCCTGATTTTGCTAATAGTGCAACTTGCACAAGAATTTCAGGAGCAGGGAAGGGACAGAATTAAACCTGTTCTGAGGCATGAACAGGGCTGAATGGCCTACTGAAGGCTGGAGTAAGGTGCAGTCCACAGAGATGAAGCTACGGGAGCTTCCACATTAGGCCTCCCCCGTCGGCCCCAAACCCCAAAAATGTACCCTCCTCCATCTTCAGGTTCCCTAGAACTCCCTTGTGACCTTCCACACTCCTGGTGTTGCCACAACCACATTGTCCTCCAGGTAAACTTCGCCTGGCACTGATTGTCCAAGGCAATGGTCCCAGGACTCTTCAGCCCCTAACACAGCTTGGAAGATCTGCAGAGCTACATCAATATTATGTAGATGAGATTGCTCTCTTGCGGACCACAAGAGCTCTGGGCAGCCATAGACTTCATCTCTCATCTCCGTCCCCATTTACAAATGTGCAACTGAAGTGCAGAGAACTAAGACTGTTAGGGGCAGAGGTGACAGGATGCCCTGTTGGCTGCTTCCTAGGCCTGGTGTCTTCCCCACACATCACACAGCTGTCTAAATTCCCCTCCCTACAGGAGAGTGACAATGTGTACACAGTATGAAGCTGGGGGTGTGGGTGGTGATAGGGGGAGGTGACACCTGAGGGGAGACCTGTGCCTACCTCGGGGGCTTATGGACAGATGGATTATTCTTTTCCAAGGCTGCAAGGTGGAGTCCATCTACCTGAATGTGGAGGCCGTGAACACACACCGGGAGAAGCCTGAAGTAGGTGGAGGACGCCATTGCCCAAGCTGGCTGTGGACACAGCACACGGTGAAAGCACCTTCTCCACAGAAAGGCTGCCCCCCACTGAGCCTGGGTGTTTTGCACCAACAGGCAGAGCAACCAGCACCCAGAAATGCAGGAACCACAGCCCAGCCCTCAGGCACATGGAGATGGAGAGCTGGGCAGTTCCTGCCAAAAAGTCCTCAGGCTGAAATTTCCCCAAAGCCTACCTGAGGGTCAGGATCCAGGCTTGGCTGAAAGAGGGGAGCCTGGCAGTGAGGACAAGAGGCAGGGGAGGGGCTGGGACCCTACCCTGCTGTCTCCTTCCTATTAATCCCGCGCTCTCTCTTCAGAATGTGGACATCACCCGGGAACCTGAGGAAGCAGTGGACACCATCCCTACCTACTACGAAACCCTTCCCAGGTGGACAAATTGCCTTTGCTCTTTTTTCTGCCCCAGAAGCTCCTGTCTCCACCCTTGTCCACATGTCCGGATACCACCAAGCACCTAAGGAAGTTATGGCCTAGGCCTAATTTTGTCCTCAGTGAGGGCCTTGCTTCCAGCATAGACCTCGGCAGCTCAAGCCAAGTTCCTGCTCACAGTCATAGTCAAAGGCTGCCTAGCTCTGCATAGAGCTTTGTCTTACTCTGTACTTCTTGTTCTTGAAGTAACAAAGGCTTCTCTTTCTCCCTGCAGGAGAGAAGAAGCCATTGTAAGGCCTCCTTCACTGTCCATAAGACTCTGTCTCTATGATGCGGCCCTGGTCCTGTGTGGGCGGGAGATCGTGAGGGCCTCCCAGAGGACAGGCTCCTGGGCAGCATTTCCAGAGATGGGGAGGGGTACCTGGGAGCCCATCCCTTCATGAGCAATGTGGCTAGGGGTATATCTTCCTTCTCACAGAGGAGACTCTGGCATCTAACCATGGTGTTCTCTGTTTCTACTCCTGCCACTCTCCTGGAGTTATTTCACTTTCCACATGGGTTGTATAAACACCACCCTGGAATTACAGGCCAGGTACCCCTTATCTCCAGAATAGTCACCTTCTGACCTTCCAACTACCTACTCTCTGGACCTTCTCATCACCTGGAGTTCTGTCTCCTCTGTGTTCTTAAATGCAACTGTCTGAGCACCTATACCCTCTCTCACTATTACACTTCTCGCAGTGCACTCCGGGACACCTAGCAGCATATCTATCACATGAGAGTCACTGAAGTCATATTTTTTTTTTTTTTTTGAGACGGAGTTTCACTCATGTTACCCAGGCTGGAGTGCAATGGCGCGATCTCGGCTCACCGCAACCTCCGCCTCCTGGGTTCAGGCAATTCTCCTGCCTCAGCCTCCTGAGTAGCTGGGATTACAGGCACGCACCACCATGCCAAGCTAATTTTTTGTATTTTTAGTAGAGACGGGGTTTCACCATGTTGACCAGGATGGTCTCGATCTCTTGACCTCGTGATCCACCCGCCTCTGCCTCCCAAAGTGCTGGGATTACAGGCTTGAGCCACCGCGTCCAGCCCTGAAGTCATATTTATTGAATAAACTATACTAGTTCTTGGGTCTCATTGTGTTCATTAATCCTGCCTTTGTATCCCAATCCATCAGCTGGATCGATCCACATTTCCACGTGCTGAAAGCTCATCTACCCTTCAAACTAGAGCTAAGGTCCTGTCTCTCCTACATGTTGCTCGCTCCCCAAATGTAGGGAAAAAAAAGAAGCAGCGGGCACATCTAATTCACTTTGCAATTTCAATGTTTATTTCTGATACCAAAACTTGACAGCACACAAGGGGAAAAAAAGCAATAGACAAGGAACAGCAAATAAATTTATCTTGCATGCCACTTTCAGTCACTAGGATGTGGCTCTCTAGATAGCTGTGTTTAGAAGGAATCCGAGGATTCAGCCTCACTCAGGGGAAACACTATTGCGATTGATAGCAATATCTGTGAACATAAGAAAGAAAAAGTAAAAAAAATCAATGATATATATCAAATAATAAGAAATATACATACCAAAGAGTGCTGCCCCATACTTTCCTCATCTCCCCACAATGAGTTTCCTAAGACTCCTAGCTCATACACATAAATACAATCCCATGGACCCCCTGTCCCCCAGAGACCTTAACTACTCAATCCAAACTGATGTACCTACCCAGCATCTCACTCAACCCAGAAGAAACCAATGGCACCAAAGTTGGCAGCAAAGTTGGCACTGGCTGTACCACCAGGACCAATAATGGGGCCGGCAAAGGTCTGAGGAAATCTGGAGCGGGCATTCTGGTGGTATCTGGCCCAGAAGGTAAATGGAATTCTGGACCAGGGATCTCCAAAATCTCCTTCCTCATCCCAGGTCAGCAGCTCAAACTCAATGTCATCCCAGCTCCAGGGCCCAGACACAGCCTCATCTCCAATTCCCATGCGGGTTCTTGCTTCAGCCCGGGCTTCGGCCTCAGCTGCAGCAGCATCCAGAGCATCTAAGGCCTCATCTGCAGCCTCCATGAACTGTGCAGTCCAGTCACGAGGGTCTCTTTTCTGAACCTGAGATGAGGAATAGAAAACAGAACAAAATCTATTTACAATAGCCGAGATATAGAATCAACCTACGTGTCCATCAATGGATAAAGGAAATGTGATACACACACACAATGGAATACTTATTCAGCCTTTAAAAAGGAAATCCTGCCATTTGCAATAACATGGATGATGCTGGATGACATTATGCTAAGTGAAATAAGCCAGTCACAGAAAGACAAATACTGGATGATCTCACTTATACATGGAATCCAGAAAGGTCTAACTCATAGAAGCAGAGAGTAGAATGGTAATTTCCAGGGCCTTGGGTTAGGAAGGATGAGGAGATATTGGTTAAAAGGTACAAAGTTTCAGTTAGATAGGAAGAATATGTTCTGGAGATTTACTGTATAGCATGATGACTATAGTTAATAATAATGTGTTGTACATTTAAAATTGCTAAGAGAGTACATCTTACATATTCTCATCACAAAAAAAGTCAAGTAAATGAGGCAATGGAGAGTTAACTAGCTTGATGTAATCATTCCACAATGTACATGTATTATGAAAACATCATACTGTACCCTATAAATATATATACTTTTGATTAGTCAATTAAAAAATGAATGGGCTGGGTGCAGTGGCTCACGCCTGTAATCCCAACACTTCAGGAGGCTGAGGCAGGCAGATCACTTGAGGTCAGGAGCTCGAGAGCAGCCCGGCCAACATGGCAAAACCCTGTCTCTACTAAGAAAAAATTTAAAATTAGCTGGGCATGGTGATGGCATGCACCTGTAATCCCAGATACTTGGGAGGCTGAGGCACAAGAATCACTCAAACCCGGGAGGCGGAGGTTGCATAGAGCCAAGATCACACCACTGCACTCTAGGCTGGGCAACACAGCAAAACTCCATCTTGGGGAAAAATAAAAATAAATGAATGAAAAAACAAAATACTTAAAAATCACATTGTACACCATAAATATATACCATTTTTGTCAATTGTACTTTAGTAAAGTTGGGAAAAAGTAGAAATACTTTAAAAACCTAGGAAAAAAAAACCCAAACTCATAATTGTATTAGCTAATATATTAACATATTTTAGCACCTAATACATGTTAAGTTTACGTAACAGCAACAACAAATACCACCAGCAATGTGGCACCTACCACGTGCCATACCTAGGATCTCATCCCTGCCCTGGGCCTTCCCCAGCCAGCAATACTTCATCCCTTGACCTATCAATGCGGGAACAGTTCCTCCGTTACCTCTGCAATGAATCTCAGCACTTTCATCTTGCTAGTCTCATGGTAGGAACGGAGGCCCCAGAGGAACTCATACTCAGGAGGGTTGCTATTGGGCACTCGTCTGTAGTCTAGGTATCTGAAAGAGCAAAACAGTCTTTGTGTCTACCTACACAGACAGAATGGTAGTCCACTAATGAAAAATAATCCTACATTTTTTAACATCAGATTTCAGATAGCAACTGCCCCTCAGGCTCATTCCTGAACACCATCAGGATATTTACCCCTTAATCATCAGGCCTTGAATTCCTGCAGTAGTACACTAAGCACTCACTTAGAGCTGCAGGCGAGGCTTGTGTAGGGTCACATAAAGGACATTTCATTTCACAGCTTCTGCCTCAGCATTAGCTCCAGATTCTTGTAATCTTGTCAGTGAGCCACAGAGGTCCACAGAAATGATTACAATGCAGTGCAAAGGCATCAGCCTGGCCCAGCCTTGGGAATGCCTACTTTGAGGATGGTGGATGAGCTTCACTTGCAAGATAACTACTTAGAAATATAGAAAAATTAGAAAAATTCTGGCCGGGTGTGGTGGCTCATGCCTGTAATCCCAGCACTTTGGCAGGCCGAGATGGGTAGATCACTTGAGGTCAGGAGTTTGAGACCAGACTGGCCAACATGGTGAAACCCTGTCTCTACGAAAAATATAAAAACACCCGAGTATTGTGGCACAGGGCTGTGGTCCCAGCTACTTGGGGGCCTGAGGCACCAGAATCGCTTGAACCTGGGAGGCGGAGGTTCAAGAGAGCTGAGATTGCGCCACTGCATTCCAGCCTGGGCTATAGAGCAAGACTCAGTCTCAAAAAATAATAATAATAATAATTCAACCATGAAGAGTATATGCAATAAATACTTCTGAGGACATATGTGTTTCTGTACACACAGAAACACATATGCACAGGTATAGCGTAACAAATGAGCTTGAGAAGGGCTTTCCTTTTCTTGAGACAGGGTCTCACTCTGTTGCCCAGGTTGGAGTGCAGTGGCACAATCATGGCTCAATGCAGCCTCAATTTCCTGGGCTCAGATGATTCTCCCCCACTTCAGCTTCCCAAGTGTCTGGGACTACAGGTGCATGTCACCACACCTGGCTAATTTTTGTATTTTTTGTAGAGATGGGATTGCGTTATGTTGCCTAGGCTGGTCTTGAACTCCTGGCTCAAACAATCTGCCCACCTAAGCCTCCCAAAGTGCTGGGATTACAGGCATGAGCCACTATGCCCAGCCAGAAAGGGCTTTCTAAGGCTGACCAGAACAGAGGCAGAATCATAAGGAGCAGGAAAAGCCCTTTAGGCATCACTTACTTCTGCTTTACAAACTCGTAGGTGAGAAGTTTCCTTAGATCTCCAAGTAGGGGATGTCTCACCCTGAAGGTAAAAAAAAGGAAACCTATAATCAGAGGCTATGACTGTTCCCAAGGAGCTTTCCAGAACAGAGGTCAGAGATGAGAAAACAGGCAGAGAGTTCAGAACTGTTTCCCCACCCACCCAGGTCACATCCTTGGGCTCTGAATATCCCCAAACCAAACTCCCCAGACTCCCAGGTTAATGCATTCCTGGGACCATCCTCTGTTGCCAAAGGATGGTAGAAACAGTCAAGAGATGAGAGAGCCCAATCATACCCAGGACGCAGTCCCATCTTGCGTAGTGCCTCCCAGAGGACAGCTGCAATGGGAGGCAAGGGGAGACAAGGGACGGAAAATGAGCATGGAAATCAGGCTGTGTCCAACCCCCAGCTGCAGGTCCAGCCACTCACCCTCACTGGCACGGTTGCCATTCATGAAGATGACACCCAGAATCACCAAGAGGAGACCGAGCTTGGGTGTGTCTTTGGTCCTACAGGAATACAAAAAGAATATATTTTCAGCAGCCATTTGCATGAGAGACACCAACCAGCTTGCCCATCTAGCCCCCCACAATAACCCTCAGGTAGGGGAGAATTATACCCCAGCTCTGCCCATGGCCTGCTATGTGACCCTTAACCCTGGACCCTGACCTACGTGAAACTCCCGGAAAAAAAGCACCACTGAGAAAGGCCATGTTCCACCTCCTTTCCCATCTTACGTTCCCAGTATGCCAGCCAGGGACTCGGGGGTACTGATGAGAATATACAGGTGCTCTTCCTTGTCAATTTCTTTCAGCTGAATCCCAAATTTCTATGGGAGCAAGAAAACAGACTATGAAATTACAACATCTAGCATAAGCTACCCATAGGCCGACACTCCCCTCCCTGAGACTTGCCCTAAACTCCCAGTAGGAACCCCATGAATCTTTGAAATCAAGGCTTTCCCCATTATTCTTGTCCCCCAGGGCTGCCTTCTCACCTTCTCTAGGACAAAGCATGCACGTTCAATGATTTCTGGATAAACATCAGTGTATTCACGGATGATATCTCTCAGCATTTCTGTAGGAGAGAAGAGGGAGCCATCTGAGCTGAGTGGGGGCCACAGAGCAGGAGTCCCTTTGCCAACCCTGCCGGGGGTAGCATAGCCAAGGTCCTCAAGGGTGGAAAGAGCCAACCACGGAAAGGACGGGATAGAAAGGGAAGGGTCATACAAGCAGAAGAATGCCCATAGAGCATGAGGTGAAGGGGAGGGCAGAGCTCAGGGAGGGGACACTGGATGCCTACCCGAGCGCTTGATGGGCACCTTTGTGTAGTCCTTAAGCATCAAGTACTTGACCAACTTATTTGCCTGGGAGGGAAAAAGGAAATCATTAAACTTATAAGGTCCTTACAAAAAAACTGGTTGAATTATAGACAAGAGTATAACAAAGAAAAGAGCAAGAGAGGGGAGAAATGACTGGGGAGTTACAGCTCTTACTCTTTCCTGAAGAAGGGCCACATCTCGGGGTTGTGCAGCACCCGGGTTCTGTGAGGCACGCGAGTTGGGGGAAGGGCGCAGGTTAGGTGAGGGGCGCAGGTTCTGCCAGTCAGGTGGAATCGGCCAGTCAGCAGGGATCCAGTCAGGTGGCAGCGGCCAGTCAGTGGGAAGTGGCCAATCGGGTGGCAGTGGCCAGTCAGGTGGTAGCGGCCAGTCAGGAGGACCTTGCCAGTCTGGAGGGCCCTGCCAGCCCGGTGGGGTCTGCCATCCAGGTGGGGTCTGCCATCCAGGTGGATTCTGCCAGGCCAGTGGATTCGGCCAGACAACAGGGCCGGGCCAGACAATGGGGTTTGGCCAGATCACCGGGTTCTGCCAGATGACTGGGTTTGGCCAGATCACTGGGTTCTGCCAAGCAACTGGGTTCTGCCAGGCTGGTGGGGTCTGCCTAGCTGGGGGGCTCTGACGTGCTGGTGGGGTCTGCCTGGCTGTCTGGTTTTGCCAGCCTGAGGGGTTCTGCCAAGCCAATGGGGTCTGCCAGAGCACATTGGGGGGTGCGCCAGGTGGGTTCTGAGTGGTCACTGGAACTGGTGCAGACCTCCAGGTCCCTGCAGCCAGTGGAGCCCACCTCTGATCCCCACTGTTGTTCTCTTCAACATTCAAGTTATTAATCTGCACCATCAGAGAGAAGAAAAGTTCAGAATCACCAGTGGGTTCTCTGTCCTTACCTTATCTATTCCAGGAAAGCCCTCTAAACCCTCACCTGTAGTGACAGCCTGACCCACTAGCCATTGGTCACCCTGAGTCCTGGGCTTGTCTTTCACTGTCTTCCAGGCAGGAGTTTCATCTCCGAACCAGGCCAGGAGCAACCCAAAGATGGGGCCTGAGGCTTCTCCTCTTCCTATGTCCACCACTGGCTCTGCCTGTACCACCCTGAACAAATCACTCAAGTCACTTCACCTCTTGGCACTTAAGTTTCCTTCTCTGTAAAATTGGGACTATGATCCCGAGCTGGTAGGAGGTGCCTTTAAGATTTAATGAGACAACCTGTGTGAATGTGCTTAGCTCAATGCTTAACACATGGTGGATACTAACAAAATGTAAATTGAATTACATACAGGTTGTACATATTATTTGTGTCCGTATACTATCTCTGATCAGTTTGTGAACACCTGGAGGACAGGAATAAGCATTCTCTTCAAATGCCCTACAGCTTAGCTGAATACAGTTACATACATTGTTTTGTTCAGAACAAATGAATACCCTCAGAGAAGAAAAGGAGAGAGCCCCAAAGCAAAGTGAAGCTAGCAGGGATCTCACCTTGCGGGTCCTCTTGCCCCGAATTATTGTCCGAGACTCCAGATTCTGAGCCTGGGAACCATCTGCTGATGTCTGTGCAGTCGCACCGTCAGGTTCAGAGATAACTGGATCGGTCTCTATGTCAGCGTGGGAAGTGGCCATTTTGGCCGGATTTACATTCTGGGTCTGGGTATCAGCTGTTGGGGCCTTAGTGGTATCATTCCAAGCCTTGAAGGGGGTCTTAGGCCTGTTGTTGGCCATGTCATTGGCATTGAGAGACTGAGAGAAATTGTAGGTGGCGGTTGGGCCCACTTTAGTAGTGGCATTCTGGGCCTTAAAAGCCATCTCAGACTTGGTAGCAGCTAACTCACCAGTGGTTGCTGCCTGGGAAAAATCATAGACAGCATTTGGGCCCTTTGGGGTGGCATTTTGGGACTTAAAGGCTGCCTTGGGCTGCGTGTTGGGCACCTCCTTAGCATTATGAGCCTGAGAGAAATCATAGACACCATTTGGGCCTTTTGTGGTGGCATTCTGGACGTTAAGGGCTGACTTAGGCCTAGCTGCGGCTGCTGAAACCTGAATGTCAGCCATCTCATTGGCAGTTGGGGGCTGTGAACTCTGGGGACTAGCAGCTGCGGTGGCCTGGTTAGTAGGTGGAGCCTCTGAGATCTGGATGGCCTCCATCAAGGTCTGCATAAGCAAGGCGCTGTCTTCTACGGAGGCCTCAGCCTGCAAACACAGGGGGGAAGAAATTAAATCTCTGGGCCTCTGAGGCAGGAGGTGGGGTGGGAATAGGGAGCCCGGGTGGCAGCGCAGCAGGGGAGCTGCAGGCCGGCGGTGGGTGCAAAAACAGGAGGGCTGAGGCAGAGATCTAGGGGGACCGCGAGGGGCTAAGGGGGGCGGGGCAGGTGCAAAACATGTGGCAGGGGTGGAGCAGAGCAGGGGCAAAATGAGGGGTGGGGCTGTGTGCTGAGAGTGGGCACAAACGGAGCAGGGGACGCTGTAAAGAGGCGTGCAGTAGCAGCTCAAGAGGGGAGGCGGATCGCGGGGTTGAGAATAAGGGGGGTCGCACAGAGTGGGGAATGCAGAGGAAGGGAGGGTGGAGGCAGGAGGCTGGGGGAGGGGGTGACAGACTGCTCAACAAGCGTCAGGACTGTGGAAAAAAAAAAATGGTTCCTTACCCACCCCGCATTCTCTGGGCAGATTGCCCTAACTACTAACAGGGTCTCCCCTCTCTCTGAGCAGGGACTGATGGCTGAAAAGAGACGCCCCTCCCCCCTTCGGTAAACGATGAGAATTCGAAAAGATCACAGAGTCTAGTCACTAAAGAGGGCCAAACCGGATCCCGGCATTTGCGAGATCAAAGAGGCCCGCGGGGAGGGGTGACTGTCGGCTGGGGAAATGGTGGGGTGGGGAGCGGAGATCTCACCTGGAAGCCGAGGAGGCCCGCACCACGGTCCATTTTCTGAGCCATGGCTCCTGTCTCTCTGGCAAGAGCGGAGCCTGGGGGCTGTGGGAGAGGGGCAGGGCGTTACATTACAGAGGGCAAATACGAAGGACCTAATTGGGAGGGGGGGCGACTGTGGTCTGATTGTCCGGCCGGATAAGGTGAATGTGAGAAGGAATGGATCGGAGCGGGAAAAGTGAATGGGCGTCCAGATGGAGGTTTTAAACCCCGAGAAGCTACTGACAGGGCAAAGCTTCAAATCGGGGTTCGGGAAGCAGATGAGTTTTGAATTCGCGGGGGGGGGGGCGGGCGGGCGGTTGGATTGGGATTCGCATTTGGGAAGTTGCATGGAGGTTTTGAGTCCGGAGGAATCACCTAACAGTACAGATCGAGGTCAAGGAATCTGAGGGTTTCAAATCTGGGAGGAATCGGACAGGGGTTTTGAATCAGGAAGGATCGGGAGGGGCATGTGAATTGAGGTTCGGGGGATGGAAGGGGAATCAGAATCAAGGGTGAAGGAATCGGGTTAAAAAAAAATGGGGGCCCGCACCAGGGGGCAGATGCCCTGTCTGGGGGCTAATTCTCACCTTGCCTCAGGCCCCAGCCCCAAACCCCTCGCTGCCTCCCTTCTTCACGACTCAGAGGTTCAGGATAGCTGGGCTCGGCTCTCAGCAGCCGCACTCTCTCCTCGTCCAGGAGAAAATGCCAGCGCGGCAGCTTGGACGACCCCGCCTCTTAGCCTAATATACCACCCACCGCCTCAGGACGTTAGGCGCATGCGCAAACACCGAACTGCCACAGTCAGTCCCGCCTGCTTTCGCAACAAAAGCTTCGTCCTGGAGACCATGACGCGCATGTGCGCTGGAAGGCGGCCCCGCCCCCTCTGCCAACACACCACCCCACCACCAACCAGGTCGACACTATACAACAGTACCTCCCCTTCCTCGACGCCCCCTCCCCCGACAGATGCGCTGTGCCTCTTGGTCCCACCCCTTGCCCCACACAAGGGCCCCCTACCTTTTCCGCAATGCGTCTCTCTATTCGGTCCCTCCCCTGCTCAAGGCCCCTCCTGTCAGGTCGGCTTGCATCTCCACCCCCTTGCCCAGCACGCTTAGGTCTCGGTGTGGGGTCTCTAACTGCAACAAGTGTTAGACCTCGGTTGAGGAAATGGAATGGCCTGAGAGAATACCCTATTGGAGGTAACATAGTAGTAGTAGTAAGTCTGTGGCTGCCACGTGACTCCATGATTTCTCCCGCACCCCCTGCTCGCCCCCTCAAGCTCCCAGACGCAGAAAGAACGTTAGTTTCTTCCCTGTTCTTTCTGCAGCTCCGGTGATGGACTCATTTTGTGTGTGTTGGGGGAGGAAAGGAGGGAAGGGCACAGCTTGTGTATCACAGCAGGATTTGTGCTAGGGCTTGTCGTCCTGTCACAGCAGCCCTGGGAGGTGGATGTCAGTACCCCTATTTTACAGATCAGGAGGCTGAGGCACAGATACATTGAATGAACTAGACAATGCCACAGAGCCAGGAAACAAAATGCAAAATTTGGGCCTGGGTCTTCCTGACTCCAAAGCCCACGTTCTGCTCGTGCCGGCCTGGGGACTGAGGGTACCCCTCCCTCCTCCATTTGATCAACAGACCACCGCACCCCATTTGTCCCAAACAAGCAAAGTTTGTGTTCTAGGAGGCCCAAGCTCATGCTCTGCTTTCAGGAGGAAATGAGGAGAGGCTCCCAACCTCCCTGCTGTGGGTCCATCCAGATGTGGGAATTGCTCCTTGGTGTCCACTCTGTGCCCAGAACATCAGGCCTCTTCCTTATCAGAGACACAATCGCAATGTCCCTGAGGCCTTCC
>NW_016108153.1:94842-97577 GCF_001604975.1 Cebus imitator
TTATGTGTATTTATTGGTGTCTCCTTATATTTTAATTTATATTTCTGATAAACAGCGTGGCAGAACACATTTTTATACATTAATCAACATATTAGATTTATTTTGTAATATACTTGTGTCTTTTACCTGTTTTTCATTTTTGTTGTCTGTCTTACTGACTTTTAGGAGTTCTTTGTACAGCTCTACAGATCCTTACTGAAAACCCTTGGGGGCAGATGCATTTCAACGTTTAACATTTTAGTAAGGTCTTATATACTTTTACTTAACAGTTCCAACTGGAAAAGCCACAAAAGCCATATATTCACTTCTTCACATCCCCTTGGCAGCTAAGACAATGCGATCTAGGATTTACCAGTGTGGCAAGCTCCTGTGACTATCCTCAGATTCAGTGATTTTTCTAGGACTCAGAGAACTCAGAAAAAGTGTTGTGGCTATGGTTTATTACAGTGAAAGGATACAGATTAAAATCAGCAAAAATAAAAAGTACATAGGGAAAAACTCAGGAGAGACCAGGCACGACTTTTCAGTTGTACTCTCCCAATGGAGTTGTACATACAGGGCTTAATTCCCCCAACAATGATGTGCAAAAATATGTATGAAATACTGTCAACCAGGGAAGTTCACCAAGCCTTAGTGCCCAGAGTTGTTTTGGGGGGGTCAGTCAGATAGGCATGGGGCACCTGTCTGGTTCACCTTATTCAGTCTCTAGCCCGGGCAGAGGTTAAACTAGTATCTCTCATCCCAGGCTCACACCACAAATCACACTGTTTGCATGTAACCATCCAGTGTGGGTCAAGGCCACAGTTAACAAAGACACTCTGATCAAGCGGGATACTCCAAGGGCTTACAGATTATCTCCCAAGAGCTGGTCAAGTGCCAAAGCTTTCTTTGCAAAAGACCTTCTTTTGGAATGCACAGAGTTTGAACACTGCAGACCTGCTGAATCAACCCTTTCACTGCGCAAACAGTTACAACTTAGACCTAACACTTTGTCTCAAAGGAGTGATTCAAATATGCAGCAATGGAATTCATCGCCATAGCTGTGGTGGTGGGAGCAGCAGCCACAAGAAAATCCAGTTTCTAGAGGCAGCATTAGCAGCAGGGCTAGCATCCAGGGTCCATTGTTCAGTGGTGGCAGCAATGGTATCCAACCACCTAATACATATGGCATGATTTTTTTTGAGGAGTCTCACTCTTTCACTCGGGCTGGAGTACAATGGTGCAATCTAGGCTCACTGCGACCTCCGCCTCCCAGGTTCAAGCGATCTTCCTGCCTCAGCCTCCTGAGTAGCTGGGATTACAGGTGCCCACCACCACGCCTGGCTAACTTTCATTATTTTTGGTAGAGACCGGGTTTTACCATGTTGGCCAGGCTGGTCTCAAACTCCTGACCTCAGGTGATCCATCCACCTTGGCCTCCCAAAGTGTTAGGATTACAGGTGTGAGCCACCATGTGGCATGATTTCTGAAATACAACTGGTGCCCTACTGCTTTTAGTAATATTTTATTAATTCTGCTTTAAATTTTTTTTAACTTTTTATTTTGAAATAATTAGATACACAGGAAGTTGCAGAGATAGGACAGTGAGGTCTTATGTACTCTTTGTCTGCTTCCCCAATGGTCACATCTATGTAACTGCAGTACAAAATCAAAACCAAGACACTGACATTGGTACAATATGTGTATATAGTTCTATATCACCTTACCACATATGGAAGTCTCTGCAAACACCACAGCAATCAAGACAGAACTATTTCATCACCACAAAGATTTCCCTCATGGTACCCCATCATAGTCACATCCAACCCCTCTCCCACCCCCATCCCTAACCCCTTGCAGCCACTAATATGTTCTGCATCTCCATAATTTTATCATTTCAAGAGGTCGTGAAAATGTAATCATACACTGTGTCACATTTTGAGATTGGCTTTTTTCATATTCAGCATAATGCCTGTGAGATGCATCCCAGTTGTCTTGTATATCAGAGTTTCTTGTTTTATTATTGAGTACTATTACACGGTATAGAGGTGCTACAACAGTTGGTTTAACCAGTCACCCATTCAAAGACATCTGGGTCATTTCCAGTTTTGGGGTACTGTGAATGAAACTGCTGTATACATTTGTGTACAAGTATCTGTGTGAACTTCAGTTCCCATTTCTCTGAGATAAGTACCCAAGAGTGCAATTGCTGGGTCAAGTGCATGTTAGTTTTACAAGAAATTACCAAACGTTCCTAGAGTAATCATACCATTTGACATTCCCACCAGCAATGTGTAAATATACGGTTTCTTAGCTGCTGGTGTCAGTATATTTTGGCCATAGGTGTGTAGTAAATATCTTACTGTGGTTTTAATTTGCATTTCCCTAAGGGCTAATGATGTTGAACATCTTTACATGTGCTTATTTGCCATCCATATATCCTCTTTGATTAAATGCCTCTTCATGCCTTTTACCTATTTTTTAATTTAAAAAAATTTTATGGGTACATAGTAGGTGTACATATTTATGGGGTACATGTGACATTTTGATACACGAATGCAATGTGAGATAAGCACATCATTGAGAATCCATCCCCTCAAGCATTTATCCTTTGAGTTACAAACAACCCAAATACACTCTAAGTTATTTTTAAATGTACAATTAACTATATTATCCTATCAAATAGTAGGTCTTATTCATTCCTTCTTTCTTTCTGGGTGTTTAGGTTTTTTTTTTTTTTTTTTTTTTTTTTTTTT
>NW_016108153.1:97593-111687 GCF_001604975.1 Cebus imitator
GAATTTTGCTCTTGTTGTCCAAGCTGGAGTGCAATGGCACGATCTTGGCTCACTGCAACCTCCGCCTCCTAGGTTCAAGCGATTCTCCTGTCTCAGCCTACCGAGTAGCTGGAATTACAGGCACCCATCACCACGTCCAGCTAATTTTTTTGTATTTTTAGTAGAGACAGGGTTTCACCATGTTGGCCAGGCTGGTCTTGAACTCCTGACCTGGGGCGATCAACCCGCCTCAGCCTCCCAAAGTGCTGGGATTTCAGGCTTGAGCCACTGTGCCCGACTTCTAAGTATTTTTTGGACCCATTAACCATCCCCACCTCTTTCCCAGCCCCTCATTACTCTTAATTGCATAGTTTTCTTTTTTCTTTTACTGTTGAATATTGAGAGTTCGTGTATTTTATGTACAAGTCTTTTGTCAGATATATGGTTTGCAAGTACTTTCTCCCAGTTTGCAGACTTTTTCAGAGGAAATTTTGAATAATTCAATTTATTGGGTTTTTTTTTTTCCTTTTAAGGATTGTGAGTTTTATGTCATTTCTAAGAACTCTTCAACAAGCCTTAGTAACTAAGATTTTCTCCTACAATATCTTCTAAAGGTTTTATGGTTTTAATTTTTGCATTGATGTCAGTCATCCATTTGAGTTTAAGTTTTAATGAGGTGTGAGGTTTAGACTGAAGTTCATTTCAAAGCGGGACGCGGGCAGAGGGTCGGGTGTCAGAGCTATGGATATCCAGTCAGGCCTGTACAGAGTGATTAAAGGGTGATCCTTTTTCCTTTGAATTGCTTTTGCACCTTTGTTGAAAATCAGCTGGCATATTTGTGAGGCAATTTCTGAGTTCTCTGTTCTATTCTATTGTTCTGTCTGTTCAGCTACCAAATACCAAATAAAGTCTTGATTACAATAGTCAGTAGTCTTAAAATTGGTTAGAATGATTTCTCCCACTTTATCTCTCTTTTTCAAAATTATTTTATCTATTATTCTGGTTCTTTTGTCTTTCCATATATTTTGGAATAAATTTGTTTATATCTACAAAACATCTTGCTGGGATTTTGATAGGAATTGCACTTAAACTGTGTATCAATTTAGGGAAAATTATTATTATTTTTACATTGATTCTTACAATCCATGAATGTGATATGTGTTTCTCCATTTATCTTGCTCTTTAATTTCTTCACTAACGTTTTGTAGTTTTTAATATAGAAATACTGTATATGTTTTGTTAATTTACATGTATTTCACCTTTTTTCTGAGTCACTGTAAATAGTATTCTTTTTTCTTTGCTTGTTTTGAGACAGGGCCTTGCTCTGTCACCCAGGTTGGAGTGCAATGGTGCGATCATGGCTCAACGCAGCCTTCACCTCTTGGGCTCAAGTGATCCTCCCACCTAGGCTCCGACGTAGTTGGGACCACAGGCATGTGACATCATGCCCAATTAATCATTTGAATTTTTGTAGAGATGCGTCTCCCTATTTTGCCTGGGCTGGTTTCGAACCCCTGAGCTGAAGTGATGCTCCCGCCTCAGCCTCCCAAAGTGCTGGGATTACAAAAGTGAATCACTGAGCCCAGCCCAGTATTTTTTTTTTTTTTTTTTTTTTTTTTTTGAGGCGAAGTCTTGCTCTGTTGCCCAGGCTGAAGTGCAATGGCACGATCTCTGCTCACTGCAACCTCCGCCTCCTGGGTTCAAGCAATTCTTCTTCCTCAGCCTCCCGAGTAGCTGGGATTACAGGTGCCCACCACCATGCCCAGCTAAATTGTTTGTATTTTTTTAGTACAGATGGGGTTTCACCACGTTGGCCAGGCTGGTCTTGAACGTCTGACCTCAAGTGATCCACTTGCCTCAGCCTACCAAAGGGCTGGGATTATAGGCGTGAGCCACCGCACCTAGTCCCTATTTTTAATTTCCACATGCTCATTGCTAGTATACAGAAATAAAATTGATATTGGTAAGTTGATCTTGTACCCTGTGGCCTTGCTAAACTCACTTACTAGTTCTAGGAGATTTTATTTTTTGTAGATTCTTGGGGATTTCTACATACACTGTCATGACATCTGGAAATAGTTTTATTTCTTCCTTTCTGATCTGTATGGCTTTTCTTTCTTTACTGGGCTGGCTAGAATTTCCATTACTATTTTGCTTTTTGTTGTATTTTGTTTTTTTTTAAGAAGCATGCTTAAATTTACCTTTTATTTTTAATTTTTATGGGTACATAATTGTTTATATATTTATGGATTACATGTGATATTTTGATACATGTATATAATATATAATGATCTCATTAGGGTAATTGAGATATTCATCACCTCAAACATTTATCATTTCTTTGTATCGGGAACAGTCCAAATCCACTCCTCTAGTTATTTTGAAATATACAATAAATTATTGTTAACTATAGTCACTCTATTGTGCTACTGACTACTAGGTCTTATTCCTACTAACTGTATTTTTGTACCTTAAGCAACATCTCTTTAGCCTCCCACCCTCATCCTTCTCAGCCTCTGGTAATCATCACTCTACTCTCTATTTCCATGAGATCAAATTTTCTTTGGCTCCCACATATGAGTGAGAATATGTGATATTTGTCTTTCTGTGTCCAGCTTATTTCACTTAGTATAACATCCTCCAGTTCCATCCATGTTGCTGCAAATGACAGGATCTCCTTATTTTTATGGCTGAATAATATTTCATTGTGCATAGCTACCACATTTTCTTTATCCATTCATCCATTGATGGACACTTAGGTTGATTCCATATATTGACTATTGTGAATAGTGATGTAATAAACACGAGAATCCAGGTATCTGTTTGATACACTGATTTTTCTTTCTTTTGGACCTATCTCTCACCATATGCAAAAATCAAATCAGAATGGTTTAAAGACTTAAACGTAAGACCTGTAACTATTAAAGTACCGGAAGAAAACATTAGGGAAGTGCCCCAGGATTGGTTTAGGCAAAGATTTTTTGAGTAAGACCTTAAAAGCACCCCAACCAAGGAAAAAATGAACAAATGGGATTACATCAACCTAAAAAGCTTCTGCACAGCAAAGGAAACAATCAACAAAGTGAAGAGAAAACCTACAGGATGGGAGAAAATATTTGCAAAATATTCAAATGACAAGGGATTTAATAACCAGAATATATAAGCAACTCCAATAACTCAATAGAAAAACACAAACACAAATATACCCCCTCAAAACAAAATCCAATTTAAAAATGGGCGAACGATCGGAATAGATAAATATCAAAAGACATACAAATGACCAAGGGAATATACTTTTTAAATGCTCACCATCACTAGTTATCAGAGAAATACAAATCAAAACCACAAAGAAATATAATCTCATTCCAGTTAATAATGGCTATTACCAAAANGGCAAGGATGTGGAGAAAGAGAAACACTCATACATTTTTGATGGGAATGTAAATTAGTACAGCCACTTTAGAAACCGTATACAGGTTCCTCAAAAAACTAAAAACAGAACTGTCCTATGGTCTAGCAACCCAATACTATTTTGACAGCAGTGGTGAGTGCAGATATACTTACCTTGTCCCTGATGGCAAGGAGAAATCATTCCATCTCTCACCATTAAGTCTGATGTGAGGTGAAGGTTTAGTGCATATTTTAAAAAATCAAATTGAGGAAGTTACGTTCTATTACTGGGTTGCTGACAGTTTTTAGCAAAAATGAACTGTTGGATTTTCTAAAATGCTTTTCCTTTGTCAATCAATATGATATGATATTTATTCTTTAGCCTATTGATACTGTGGATTACACTAATGGATTTATGAATGCTGGTACATGGAATAAATTCCACTTGGTCATGGTATATAATGTTTTCTATGACACTGGATTTGATTTGCTAATATTTTGTTGAAGACTTTTGTGTCTATGTTCATGAGACAAATTAATGTGTAAGTTTCTTTTATGTACTTTGGTTTTGGGATGAGGGTAAGACTGACTTAAAAGAATTAATAGAAGTTGTTTCCTCTTATTGTCTGGATGAGATTGTGTAGAAATGGTGTTCACCCTTCTTTGAACAATTGTTAGAATTTTCAATTTCTTTTATAAGAATTTCCTTTGGCCATTATTTTAGGATAGGTAAGCCAGAAACAAATTCTTAGTTTTCCTTCTTCTGGATATATCTTGATTTCCTCTTCATTACTAAAGGATATCTTCATTGGGTATGCAATTCCAGGTTGATGGGTCTTTTCTTGCAGCATTTGAAAAATGTGTGGCCTCAGTGGTATCTAATGAGAGCTGCTGTCTGTCATTGCTTTGGTATTCTCTACAGGTAAGGTGTCACTTTGCTCTGGTGGCTTTCAAGAATTTTTTGTTCTGTCTTTAGCTCTCAGAGGTTTGAAAATGGCTTCTTTGACTATATCTTTTTGAGGGTTTTCTCAGCTTCTTGAATCATTGCATCTGTGGAATTGTTTACCCCACCCCAAATATGGGACATTTTTAGCCACTGTATCTCTGAACACTTTGTCAGTGCCTCTTTTTTCTCTCTTCTGTGACTACAATGACACATATTTAAATCTTTTGTAACAGTCCAACAAGTGCCTAAGGCTCTGTTTTTATGTTTTTTGTTTTTCAGGATATTTTTCTGTCATTAAGATTGAATCATTTTTATTGTTCTATCTTCAAGTTCCCTGATTCATTCTTCTATCTTTATTTTGCTGTTGAGTTCATCTACTGAGGTTTGTCTTTTTTAAAGTCTGTGTATTAAAAATTTCAGTTTTAAAATTTCCTATTTTCTTTACATCTCTGATTTATTTTAGAGATTTTCCATTTCTTTGCTAAGATGTCCTTTTTTTCATTTGTTCTAAGCATGTTCACAATTGCTCACTGAAACATTTTTAGGATGTTTGTTTAAAAATCTTTGTCAGATGATTCTAATAAATCGTTGTTTTTTTCATTTGTTCTTAGCATGTTCACAATTGCTCACTGAAACATTTTTAGGATGGTTGTTTAAAAATCTGTGTCAGATGATTCTGTGCCATCTTGATGTTGATGTGTGTTGACTTGTCACTCAAGTTGTCATTATTACAGTTCTCACTATGACAAGTGATTTTCAATTGAATCCTGGATATTTTGCATATTACGTTACGAAGATCTGGGCCTTATTTAAATCTTCTGTTTTACCCATGTAGGTGGAAGTCCAGGTTCCACTGATACCTAGGGTTGAGGAGCTTCCTGTCACCATGGGCTAAGTGAGAGTTCTAGCTCCACATTAAGCTTTTGCCAGTACCACTCCACTTGGGAGAGATTTGGGTGCCCAGCTACTTCTCACCAAATGGCCTTCATTGAGACCACTGATAGACAGGTATCACTGTTACTGTCGGGTGGTGATAAAAACCTGACTCTTCATTAGGCTTCCTCTTGATACCACACCATTGGTTAGGCGAGGAGCACCTCATTATCACCCACTAGGGTTGGAAATCCAGGCTTCCCACATGTTCTCTACTGACTGAGGGGACTAGAATGTTCTCACTCCTGGTTCATCTTACCACTCTATCAGGGAACTAGAGATCTCATCACAGTCTAGCAAGGTGGAAGTCTCTCTAGTTGGCCTTTGCTAGTAGGAGTGGGGCTGTAGTCTCCTCTGGCATTTAGCTACAGTAGAGTGGTTATTGTCTAAAACATTTGGTCAGCCAGGCACAGTGCTCACACCTGTAATCCCAGCACTTTGGGAGGCTGAGGCGGGCATATAACCTGAGGTCAGAAGTTCAAGACCAGCCTGGCCAACATGGTGAAACCCCATCTCTACTAAAAATACAAAAATTAGCCAGGCGTGGTGGCATGCCCCTGTAATCCCAGCTACTCGGGAAGCTGAGGCAGGAGAATTGCTTGAACCCAGGAGGCGGAGGTTGCAGTGAGCTAAGATCGTGCCACTGCACTCCAGCCTGGGTGACAAGAATGAGATTCTATCTCAAAAAAAAAATTTTTTTTTGTCTTACTAGGCTGTCTGTTCTTTAGATAAAGACAGAGTGGATTTACACTCAGCCTTTTTTTTTGGTCTGTGCCCTTTGGTGTTTCCAGTTTGCCAGTTTCTCTAGCATCTGGTCTAGGATGTATGCAGCAAAAAGAAAACACAGAAAAGTTACCGACATGTTGATTCCTTGGGTTCCAAGTTCCCTAGAGAACATATCATCTTCTTTTCAACTTTCTGGGTCTTCTTATGTTTTGTTTATTTGTTTTCTCCAGAGATGAATAGGGAAAAATACATCTACCCTGCTTACTCCTTCCTTCTGGAAGTAGAAGTACTCAATTCTAGTATTTTACTTTTTTATTTCATTTCATTTATTTATTTATTTATTAGACGGAGTCTCACTCTGTCGCCAGGCCGGAGTGCAGTGGCACGATCTCAGCTCACTGCAACCTCTGCCTCCCAGGTTCAAGCGATTCTCCTGCCTCAGTCTCCCAAGTTCCTGGGACTAAAGGCACACAACACCACACCCAGCTAATTTTTTTGTATTTTTAGTAGAGATGGGATTTCACCATGTTGGCCAGGATGGTCTCGATCTCTTGATCTCGTGATCCGCCCACCCCTGCTTCCAAAAGTGCTGGGATCTAGTATTTCAGTTTTTAAAAAATCTATTGTGATTTCTTAATGTACAATCACACTATAAGAAAAAGAGAAATAATTTGATCACTTCTTTTACAATATGAGTAGCACTTACTTGGCGGTCTTGTCTTAAATGATTTGCTAAAACATCAAGAACAATATTGAGTAATAATCTAAATAAGTAACATCCCTTTCTTTTTCCTGAAGTGACTTTACCATTTTGCCTATCAGAATGATTACTGCTTTTTATAAGTAGTTTTTTAAAATCTTAAATATGATTTTTTAAATATAGTTTCTTTCTCTCCCTATTTTACTTTGGGTTATTCATGATGCCTCTCTCTGCATTATCCCCCAGTCAAACCCATCATCTATTCCTGTTGTTTCTACCATTTTAAGTACATTTTTATTCCATTCTATTATCTTTTTCTCTCTTTTCCACCATCTTGTTAGATGGGAGCATGAAGAGTGGGAGAAATTAGAAAGAAAGTCAAGCGGGAAAAAAAGGGACTGAAGAAGAAGAGAGGGAGGAAGAAAAAATAAAACAGGAATAAGGAAAGATGAATAAAAACAGCATTTGGATGTAAATGGAATTAGGAAGATAAGGAAAAATAAGAGAATGGAGAAACAATGGATACTAAGTTGAAGTAGAAAAAGCAAGAGGAGGCCGGGTGCAGTGGCTCACACCTGTAATCCCAGCACTTTGGGAGGCCGATGAGGGTGGATCACCTGAGGTCAGGAGTTCAAGACCAGCCTGGTCAACATGGTGAAACCCAGTCTCTACTAAAAATGCAAAAAATTAGCTGGGCATGGTGGTGGGTGCCTGTAATTACAGCTACTTGGGAGGCTGAGGCAGGAGAATCGCTTGAATCCAGGAGGAGGAAGTTGCAGTGAGCTGAGATCACACCATTGCACTCCAGCCTGGGCAACAGGAGTGAAACTCCAAAGAAAAAGCAAGAAGAAAGAGAAGAGGATGTAAGATAGAAGAGCATGAGAGGGAGGTGGGAGTAGATAAAGGGGTGGTATGAACAGAATGTTTGTGTCCCCACCAAATTCAGATGTTGAAACCTAAATCCTCAGTGTGACTATATTTAAAGATGGGGCCTTTAGAAAGTAATTAGGTCATGAGGGTAGAGCCCTCACAATGAGATTAATGACCTCATAAGAGAGAAAGGAGAAAGCTTCCTGGCTCTGCTCTCCACCTATGAGGACAAAACGAGAAGTATCTGCAAACCAGGAAAAAGAGAGCCCTGGACAGACACCAGATCTGCCAGTGCCTTAGTCTTGGACTTCCCAGCCTCCAGAATGGTGAAAAGTACATTTCTATTGTTTAAGCCACCCAGTCTATGGTATTCCACTATAGCAGCCTGAACTGACTAAGACAAGAGGTTAAGTAGTAGACAAGGAGGGATGAAAAATAAACAAGGAGGGGTAAAAAAAGGGGAAGGAGGGAGTAGAGGAAATAACCAGGAAGAAAAGAGAGCCCGGGTGAGGTGGCTCACGCCTGTAATCCCAGCACTTTGGGAGGCTGAGGCAGGCCGATCACCTGAGGTCGGGAGTTCGAGACCAGCCTGACCAATGTAGAGAAACCCCGTCTCTAAATTTAAAAAAAAAAAGAAAGAAAGAAAGAAAAGAGAAGTATTTGACGTAAGAGGGACAGGGACAGGAAGAAGAAGAAATGAAGTAGAATCACACCTCACCAATGACAGTGATTTCATTCTGCAAAGAAGTTCTCCTTTGCTCTCCTCGGATTCCCAGTTCCCTTTATATTGGTACCCACCAAAATGCCAGAGGTCATTTCTCACATCTCACTCTGGCATTGAGGTAAGACCACTGTGGTTTTCTACTATAAGAGCCATATACCCCAGATTTTGAATAGATACATTTGTTTGAGATACTCAGTGTTTATCATACCCTTTCTGTTGTTGATTGTTCAGCAGGTATGGGTATTATCTGACAAACTCCGGTATGCAGGAAATGTAAGGTATTTTCTCTGAAACGCCATATAAATTCTATGTCAAGTTCCCATTACACCGAGTGGTTGAAACTTAATCTCCAGCAGTATGGAGTCCCCTTCTCACTTTTTGCTTTGGGGTTGTATTTAAGTTCTAAGGATGTTAAATAGTGTCAAAACATGAGGATGGGTAACATGTGTTGGGTATCATATATCCATGCTGGCATACATGTCATATTTGTTCACCAGTATCTGTCCAGGCAGGTATTTGTTGAGTGAGCTTCATTCTTTACTGTAAAGCCACTTAGGGTCCAACTTTTTCTGTGTGTATTATATATAACTCATATACATGGAAAACAGTCTGCTGTTCCTATGATATGCTGAGGCCTGTTAACCTCTGTGAGGCTTTTTCTCACATATACTCACATAATGCCCTGAGCTGAGGGAAACCATGTGAAAAGGCTCCAAAAAATTATAGACATCACATAGACAATTCTATTTTGTAATCTTGTCCCCTCTGGCCTTAGCCAGAAGGTGAGACACAAGACCACATCGCTTGAAGATCTTACAAATCTACATGGTATTTCTTCCTACCCCTAGAATATGGGGCTTATGGTTCCCCTTTTTAAGGAACCCACAATATCTAGTGACTCTTTGCTTCCCTTATGCCTTTCTTCCACCATAGAAAAAAAAAAAATCTGGACAAACTAAAAATCAATGAGTTTTTTGTACCTGTCAGAGAAATGGAATTTCAGGGCAAATCACCACCCTAATATCTTGATGGATAGGCAAATCTGGAGTAACATATGCATAATTGGAACATCAGATGGAGAAGAGAGAGATAATGGAGCAGAAGAAATTCAAGTAATAATAGCTAAGAGTTTTCCAAAATTAATGACAGACACCAAATTACAGATCCAGGAAGGTCAGAAAACTTCCAAATATCCATATATCTTACTTATAATAAAACAAAAATAATAATTATAGCGGCTTTCATCAGAAACCATGCAAGCAAGAAAAGCAAAGTGAATTATTTAAAGTATTAAAAGAAACATGACGACCACCCTAGATTTCTACATATAGAAAAAAAATCTTTCGAAAGTAAAGGAGAAGGGAAAAAAAAGTAGTACAGGAGAAATAAAGACATTGTCAGATGAACAAAAATGGAATAAATTGATCACCAATAGATCTGCCCTGCAAGAAATATTAGAAGATTTTCTTCAGGAAGAAAGAAAATGATATAGGGCAGAAACTTGGAAGTACATAAAGAAAGGGAGAGCACTGGAGAAGGAATAAATGAAGCTTTGCTTCAAAGAGGAAATCAAATCTCCAATTACAGACTATTTGGGGATGCTGTAATTAAAGGAAATTTATGTATCATTCCATTATAAAGACAGCTACATGCAATTCATAAAAGAAATATCTTGCCAGGCACAGTGGTTCATGCCTGTAATCCCAGCACTTTGGGAGGCCAAGGTGGGTGGATCACCTGAGGTCAGGAGTTCGAGACCGGCTTGACCAACATGGAGAAACTCCTAAAAATGAAAAACTAGTCGGGCATGGTGGCGCATGTCTGTAATCCCAGCTACTTGGGAGGCTGAGGCAGGAGAATTACTTGAACCCGTGAGGCAGAGGCTGCAGTGAGCCGAGATCGTGCCACTGCACTCCAGCCTGGGCAACAAGAGTGAAACTCCATCTCAAAAAATTAAAATAAAATAAAATAAAAAATAAAAAAATAAAGAGAAGTATCTTAAATATAAAGATACAGCAAAGATGAAAATGAAATGATGGAGTAAGTTATGACACAGAAATAATAAAAAGATGATGTATTAATACCAGACATAATACTTTAAAGCAAAGTATAATAAAAACAAAATCATAGCATGAGATTATATCACCCCTAAGTAAAGGATTGAATAACCATATGAAATAATAGGTCCTTCTTGAAGCCTCTATATTGATTATATAAGTTGAAGCCTAAACATAAAGCAGTATGTTGCCTCAGAATTAACACTTCAGAATGCTTAAACCCTGCAGGCCTGGCGCGGTGGCTCACGCCTGTAATCTCAGCACTTTGGGAGGCCAAGGCAAGGAGATTACGAGGTCAGGAGTTCGAGACCAGCCTGGCCAACAGGGTGAAACCCCGTCTCTACTAAAAATACAAAACTTAGCTGGGCATGGTGGCACACGTCTGTAATCCCAACTACTAGGGAGGCTGAGACAGGAGACTCGTATTATGGAGATTAATAAAGAATCGTATTGCTCTCCTTATGGAGATTACACCACCATAAGGCGGAGGTTGCAGTGAGCCGAGATTGCGCCACTGCACTCCAGCTGGGGAGAAAGAGCGAAATTCCATCTCAAAAAAAAAAAAAATTCTTAAATCCCTCATCCATGTTTTCTATACTTGAGTCAACTTGATTTTATCTTCATTTACATGTGTATAAGAATTTTAAAATATTTTTAAAGTATACCTTGTAAAGTGCTACACATTGTGTTAAGTGCTGGGGAAATAATGATGGCAAAAATAGATACATTACCTGCTTTCAAGGATTAATGGGTCTGAGTCCAGTCAGATTTCCACAATTTTAAGAAAGTTGGCAGGATTTCTGGTGCTAATTTGCATCCTAAGAGCAGGCAAAGTGACATCTTAGGATTATATCAAATGCATTCCTATGGCTTCAGTATGTATTTAACAATAATGAATGACATCTGAACTCTGCTTGAATGACCATCCATGATCACTACATTCATCGAGCTCATCACTGCTAATGAGTTTTGATGTTGATAAGACCTGAAGCTTGGCTAAAGGGTTGTTGATGCTCTTCACATATGTTTTCTCACCACCGCAGTCTTCCTTGGTGATTTGTAATCTCCTATATGCTTAAATAGATTACACCTTCCTTCATATTGCACAATTCTCTTCCAGTAACTCCTCACCCCCATCACCACAGCAATTCACATTCCATTAATAAGCAGAAGGTTATCAGAAGAAACAAGGGGAGGAAGCCTGCAAGTAGAACCTCAATGCACAGTTTGGGGATGTTTGATACTGCATCAGATGACCTTACCATGTAAGCTTTTAGTATCTTGTAACATAGAGTCCCTTTTTCATTTGTACTGGAAAATTTCAAGACATGTCTGAATGCTCTCAGTTACCTGGGATATGATTTAGTGCCATATGTGTCCTCAGCGTATCACAATTATCTTGGCATAAGATAATTTTATGCCAAGATAATTTTTATCACAATTATCTTGGCATAACATTTTCTATGACATTAAAAAGTCTTTGCAAATTTCTTTATAACATGTAATATCCTATCATATAAATTTACCTACTTGACCAAATAACAAAAATATGGTTTCCACTTATTTTTCTCCACTAGATTATCGTTGTGGTGATTTTCTCCCCACAAACCTCTGGGCATATCTCCAATTATTTCCTTATGGTATATTATTAGAAATGGTATTACTAGTTCAAAGGAGTATGAACTATTTTAAGACTGTTATTCAATAATCCCAAAATGCTTTTCAGAAAGGTTTTTGTCAACACTAGGAATGCAGAAGAGTTATCACATACCCTTGATAGTGCTGAACATTTGCTTTAAAATTATCTTTGCCATTTTGATAGACAAAATGACATTCAAATTGTATTTATTATTATTAATGATGGGAACATACTCTCAGTGTTTCTTAATCATTTGCATTTTACTATAAGAGTTCTTTTTACATTAAGGATATTAACCTTATATCTGTCACACTTGTTACAAATGCTTTTTTTCATTGGTAGCTTGCCTCTTAGTGTTATTTATGAGTTCTTGATCTAGGAAAAAATACAGTCTATGACTTTCTTTTCCACTGTCATGCTCTCCATTAAAAAAAAAAAATGCTAGGGATGTCTTTTGCTATTGAAAAGCCAAATAAATATTCCTTTTCCTGGAAAACAATTCAGAAATGTATATGTAGAGGCTAAAAAATACCTGTACTTTCTTAGTAATTTACCTATGAAGACTATGCTTTAAATTGGGAGTGATAAAAAAAAATCTGATTTAGATGTTTTTAATGACAGAAGCATGCTTCTATTGCAATATTAAATGAGAAAAGATAATACAAATTTAGCAGGTTATTGAATGGAACTTTCACACTTTCCTCAGAATTTTGGTTAAAGCCATATAGCCTTTAAAAAAAATAAAGGTACCTAGTACCTCCATATTCTAAAGAGAACATCCAAGGAGATCTGAAAACAATTCTACGGCCTTATGTGGAGACAGCATACTAGTCATGCTACTGATATTCATCCCATTCCTTTTCAGCCCATATGTACTCAGAAACCTAGAAAGAATTAGATAAGAATTTACAGTGTTGTGAGTCCTTGGTTTGGGGAAAAGTGTTTTCCTCTTTCCTGAGGAAGGAGAGGGGCATGCAACTCCCTCACTAAAGCCAGGTGAGGAGGAATCCAAAGGAATCACTCACACAGGCTGGGGGAGCCTTCATGGGTAAGAACAGAGTGGAGTATCACATTGTGTATATTTAATAGTTTCTCTCCAGGTTGAAATTTCTAATGATTCCTCAGGTTTGATTTGTTCCTAAAGGCTTTTTTCCGCTGACTGCATATCTATGGCTTCAGTATGTATTTATCAATAATGAACTTCCAATACTATATTTAATAGGAGTGGTGAGAGAGGGCATCCTTGTCTAGTGCCAGATTTCAAAGGGAATGCTTCCAGTTTTTGCCCTTTCAATATGATATTGGCTGTGGGTTGGTCGTAAATAGCTTTTATTGTTTTGAGATACATTCCATCAATACCTAGTTTATTGAGGGTTTTTAGCATAAAGTGCTGCTGAATTTTATCAAAGGCCTTCTCTGCATCAATTGAGATAATCATGTGGTTTTTGTCTTTGGTTCTGTTTATGTGGTGAATTACGTTTGTAGACTTGTGTATGTTGAACCAGCCTTGCATCCCCGGGATGAAGCCTACTTGATCATGGTGGATAAGCTTTTTGATGTGCTGTTGCTATCAGTTTGCCAGTATTTTATTGAAGATTTTTTTCATCTATGTTCATCATGGACATTGGCCTGAAGTTTTCTTTTCTTGCTGAGTCTCTGCCGGGCTCTGGTATCAGGATGATGTTGGTTTCATAAAATGATTTAGGAAGGATTCCCTCTTTTTGGATTGTTTGGAATAGTTTCAGAAGGAATGGTACCAATGCCTCTTTGTATGTCTGGTAGAATTCGGCCGTGAACCCATCTGTACTTGGACTTTTTTTGGGTGGTAGGCTCTTAACTGCTGCCTCAACGTCAGACCTTGTTATTGGTCTATTCAGGGTTCCTGTTCAATATAGTATTGGAAATTCTAGCCAGAGCAATCAGGCAAGAAAAAGAAATAAAGCGTATTCAAATAGGAAAGGAGGAAGTCAAATTGTCTCCATTTGCAGACGACATGATTGTATATCTGGAAGACCCCATTCTCTCAGCCCAAAATCTCCTGAAACTGATAAGCAACTTCAGCAAAGTCTCAGGATACAAAATCAATGTGCAAAAATCATAAGCATTCCTATACACCAATAACAGACTTAA
>NW_016108153.1:112912-114883 GCF_001604975.1 Cebus imitator
CAAGGACCTAGAAATAGAAACTCCATTTGACCCAGCAATCCCATTACTGGGTATATATCCAAAGGACTATACACCGTTTAATTATAAGGACACATGCGCACGAATATTCATTGCAGCACTGTTCACAATAGCAAAGACCTGGAACCAACCCAAACGCCCATCAATGATAGACTGGACAGGGAAAATGTGGCACATATATACCATGGAATATTATGCAGACATCAAAAACGATGAGTTCATGTCCTTTTTAGGGACATGGATGAACCTGGAAACCATCATTCTCAGCAAACTGACACAACAACAGAAAATCAAACACCACATGTTCTCACTGATGGGTCCGTGTTGAACAATGAGAACACATGGGCACAGGGAGGGGAGCATCACACACTGGGGTCTATCAGGGGAATATAGGGGAAGGACAGTGGGGGGTGGGGAGTTGGGGAGAGAGAGCATGGGGAGAAATGCCAGATGTAGGTGATGGGGAGGAAGGCAGCAAATCATGCTGCCATGTGTGTGTACCTATGCAACAATCTTGCATGTTCTTCACATGTACCCCGAAACCTAAAATGTAATAAAAAATAAATAAATAATGAATGGCATTTGAACTCTGGTTGAAAGACCATCCACAAAATCAAGTGAATAAAAAAAAAAAAAAAAAAGAAACACCATCCATGATCACTACATTCATAGAGCTTATCTTTGCTAATGAATTATCTGTTGTTAATAAGATTTGAAGCTTGACCAAAGGTTCTTCAATGTTGTTCAAACATGTTTTCTCACCATCATGGCCTTTTCTTACTGATTTATAGCCTCTGAAATTGGTCTGAAGACATGGTCATGTGACCCGCATTATGGATGTGGGTGTGGGTCTGTCCTGTATATATATGGTTTCATCCTCCCATAGGATGTCTGAGACTACAGCACAATTACTCTAACACTTACTATAGTCTTGGAAGCCACCAGGCTGGGAACCAATCCTGTGAATATCTACCCCAAGCCTTAAATATCTATCCTTTGAAAGAAAGTTAATCTCCTTTTCTAACTTGTCTTTATGCTCAGAAGTTTCTTATGGTTCAAGTCATGAGGAGTTATCTTTGTATATATAGCCACATTCCCTGTGACCCAAATTGTTCCTCAAATCCCTGATTTTGAATACATTTGTTATTCTCAGGCTCTTCTCATTTGATTAAAAAAAAAATTATAACTGTCACTCATTTGTGATACTTGGCAGTAGTGAGAAAGTCAAACAACTGTAAAAGAAAAGAAAAGAATTATTTAACAGGTCTCCACCATATAACTTCCTAAAAGGTAAACTGGGGACTGGATTTTGCTCTCCAACCTGACAAAAAACACTTAAAAATGGACAGAAAATATAAAATAATGGTTTTTCAAGACACACCTGAAAATTAGCCAATGAAGACCAGTAATACCTGAGAGATGAAGAAAAAAAAAGTGAGCACTTACTACTTGAGAGGTTCCAGTTGGTGGAGCAACAAGGGAGAATATAGTCAGAATCTAGGGGATTCCCCGAATTGGGGTGACAGGGATGAGAGACCAGAAAGACCAAGGTCACTAGAGTTCACAGAGCAGAGTACCCAAAAAAAGAGAGCTACACAGGGAAAACCCTGGAGATCTTTAAGGATTGCCATTAAGTATTCAGCAGAGTACTGATCTGTGAATTCATAAAAGGAAATTGCCCGAGGCAGGGGAAAGATTCACCTGAAAGGATTAAAGAGAACAAGTGCCACAAGCTTGAACAGGTCTGGGGATCATGCTGTTCTCACCAACTAGAGTGGAAAACTTCATAATTCATATGGCATGCAATACTCATATGGGTCTTGCCTCAGCAGTGAGGGATAATTAGCTTTATACAAAAAACTGCTGTGGTCCTGCCTAACAAATCATAAAAGCAAGACTCAAAAAGATCTGTTTCCAAAGAAGGGCATCTCAAAAAACAAAAATACATCAGAG
>NW_016108153.1:116408-133125 GCF_001604975.1 Cebus imitator
ACACCAACTTGTGTGTGTGTGTGCGTGCGCGAGTGTCTGTCTCTCTCTCTCTCTCTCTCTCTCACACACACACACACACACACACACACAGAGTCACACAACTCTCTCTGACTCATGATCATGATCATGACTATGACTTATGAAGTATGATCTCCACATATTGTCCCAATTCTCCAAACTATTATATTCACACTTTACTCTTCAATTTTACTGATATGGTTTGTCTCTGTGTCCCCACCCAAATCTCATCTAGAACTGTAATCCCCATAATCCCCACATTTCAAGGGAGGGACCAGGTTGGAGGTGATTGGATCATGGAGGCATTTTCCCTTATGCTGTTCTTGTGATAGTGAGTTCTCAGGAGATCTGATGTTTTTTTAAGGCAGTTTTCCCTACTCTTGCTCTCTCTCTCTCACCAGCTGCCATGTAAGATGTGCCTCTTCCCTTCCTGCCATGATTCTAAGTTTCCTGAGGCCTACCCAGCCATGCAGAACTTCATATATATATGAAGTTTAATTGACTCACAGTTCATATATATATATATATATATATATGAAGTTTTATATATATATGAGATATATATATATATGATCCAGTCTCAGTATGTCTTTATAGCAGTGTGAAAATGGATTAATATACCCACTAACATGCACATTGTCGCTATCACTCCCATTTCCACATATACTCTGTCCTATCCTGTACTATCATAAATAAAATGTCTTTAGACTGAACAGATATGGTACCCATGACACCCACTGTCAAATACAACTAGCTTAAATCAACCCCCTATTATCATACACACCATCCCCATCATTCACATAGTCACACCCCAATTACTCAATCCCTACACTTCATAATCACACAGTGTCTAGCCACATCCACTATCATACACACAGCCCGTGCCTCCATTATCAAACTTGTATAATCCTCCAAATCTCCTTCCACACATTCTCATACCATCTCCATTTCATGCATTCTCACAACCAATATCCACATCAACTCTGCTCTCACACACATATATTCCCCATTCCTCGCTGACACTCAGAAACTCTTTGCATTTTCCCATCATATACTTTATTCAACAACACTATTCAGACATTTTGGAGTGGATTTCCCCACTCCAAATTATCACGTTTTCATTGACTGCCATAACCCATGCTCACTGTATCCATCTGTCCTCACAAAGAGACACATTTCTCATTTCCCCCAACACATATATACACACAGACACACACTAACCTTCTCACCTCCATCATGTACCTACCTTCCATAATCACATTATACTTGCCCCATTCCATCCTCCCTCTATATCAACATGCCCCATCCACATTTTCACACACAAAATGATCCCAGTGTCCCATCATCCTGTCCTCTCCCTCCTCACTCTCTCACACAACCATATGCACACAAATGCACAATTCTTGTCTTTCACATACACTGTGACCATAACTACCACTGTCATATATATTCTTATCTCTTCCTGTCACTGCCTCTCACATGGCCCCTGTCTTCATGATCACAGTTATTTCATACCAACCTCACACTGGCCCCATTGCCACCATTATCACGCATACCTTGGCCACATACCTCCACTACCCTCCTGTCACACAATACTCTCCCTATCTCTCCATCAAATACCTGACCCCCATCACTTAGGATTTTACACTTGCAGTGCCCATTCCCTAAAATCTCATTTTCCTTCTCTCTTCTTGACTCCCCTCTCTTCTTTCTTCTCCCCCACTCCTATCTTACTCTCTCATAGACACACACACACGTGCGCGCACGCATACGCACACACACTTACTTTCCTGATATGTGGCTCTTACATCAACCCAGATATAACAGAGAAATTTCTCACTTGAAGCCTTACTGCAGAGTTCTAGTAGGTATTAAGTGGAGAAACATATCATGCTCTAGAGGTACAATGTTTGGTGTTCCCATTAGTAGAGAGTGGTGAATGGATTCCTTTTGGTACATCTGCCTTTAAGAAGCATTTCTTCATGTTCTGTTATAGCATTTAGATGGGGTTTTTAAATATTCCATTGTTATGTCATTAATATGATATTCCGTAGTTGAGCTATTTGTACTACAGTCTTCCTAAAATATCCTAATACCTTTTGTGTCACAGTAAAATTATGATATTTTTGGTCCTGAAGAGATAGACAAGCTCAAGCGCATGGCAATACTGAATATATCACTGAGCTGTGTTAGAGGGAACGCTTAATCTTTACTTCTCATGTTTCTAAGTGGAAGAACTTCAAATAGACTAACACTCCTGTTTTTCTGTCCACAGAAGGAGGAATAACTTATACGACTAGGATGTTTGGAAGAAACACTTGAGTATTCTTCTGTGATGGTTAATACTGAGTATCAACTTGACTGGACTGAAGTATACAAAGTATTGATCCTGGGTGTGTCCGTGAGGGTGTTGCCAAAAGAGATTAACATTTGAGTCAGTGGGCTGGGGAAGGCAGATCCACCCTTAATCTGGTAGGCACAATCTAATCAGCTGCCAGCAAATATAAAGCAGGCAGAAAAATGCGAAAAAGAGAGACTAACCTAGCCTCCCAGCCTATACCTTTCTCCCATGCTGGATGCTTCCTGCCCTTGAACATCAGACTCCAAGTTCTTCAGTTTTGGGACTCAGATTGGCTCTTCTTGCTCCTCAGTTTGCAGACAGCCTATTGTGAGACCTTGTGATCATGTAGGTTAATACTTAATAAGCTCCCCTTTATTTTTATGTGTGTGTGTGTGTGTGTGTGTGTATGTGTGTATATATATAGAGAGAGAGGGAGAGTTATGTCTGTCTAGTGAACTGTGATTAATACAGCTTGGCTTAGGCTCTTGCTCTCTGCTTTTCTCTTAGGGGGCCTACATGCTTACAGAGAACACATCATGTATCAAGGGGTCCACTTTTGGTCTAGAGTCTTGCGGTCTTTCAGCATTGCTTATGCTGGTCTAGGTAAATCTGCTTAATTCTGGGGTCCAATATTAGGAAGTCCACATTAAAGCCATATTCTCTGAAGTGTTATCAGTAATAAAGACGATGTTTTGAGTTCCATTTATCTGATTCCTACATCTTCCAATTTCAATTGGTTCTGAACCTAGTCAGGGAAGATGAGTGTTATTTATTGATCCCTCGCAACTCCCACACAATGGATCACTGAAATCATATAAATTCTCTTTACTAGTCTTATCCATGTTTTACCACAAACAGGTTTCTAGGTGGAGTTTGCTTTTGATTAGCATTACCAACAAACACTGATAAAAATTAACATCAAGTCTAAACAAGGATATTGCATTGCCACTATCCCAGATTCCTCATTTCCCTGAACCAGGAATTCAAATTCTGAATGGGTAGAGTTACCATAGTACAGTAGGTGAAAATTAATCAAGCTAGTAGAAAAACACACTTTGGTTTAAAAATTTAGAATTTAGTCTTATAGAATGCTCTTATTAACAAGTTATACAGAATTACATCTAACAGTCATTTTAGCTCTTTCTTTTTGCTTTTTGCTAGCTAGCTTTGTGTTAGCTTTTGAGCCCTTGTGTACAAACTAAATACTGTGCTTGTCTGCTCTCGGTGAAAGAACAATATTTCAGAGTACAATTTGTGTCCAAGGTGACTAGACCTAAATATTGGAATTTTCACAGTTTTATCCCAGGACAATCAGTGTTGTAAGAAAATGGCAACTATTCACTGGAAAGAAAGCAGTGTGAAGATCAGAATTCACATGGGATCTCTTTTGCATAGTGACATCTTTCATATCTACACATAGTCGTTATTCTAGCAGTACTGACCCAAATACACTCCAATCTACATCAAGGCCCACAAAGTGATCATTAATAAAAACAAACATTAAAAAGTTTCAGCAGTCAGAGAAAAACAAAGCTATTAGACAAGATATGTAAAAACCGACTAAAAAGTAATAAGAACACCTGAGGAAAATGCAGCACATACATGCAAAAACTTTCTAGAGCTCAAAGCTTGAAAAAAAAAACTCTGTATTAGTCCGTTCTCAAACTGCTGTAAAAAAATTCCTAAGACTGGGTAATTTATTATAAAGAAAAGAGGTTTAATTGGTTCAAGGTTCCACAGACTATACAGGAAGCATGGCTGGAGAGGCCTCAAGAAACTTGCAATCATGGCAGAAGGTGAAGGGGAAGAAGGCATCTCTTACATGGCCTGTAAAGGAAGAGGTGCTACACACTTTTAAACAACTAGATCTCGTGACAGCTTACTCACTATCATGAGAACAGCAAGGGGGATATCTGCCCTCTTGATCCAATTACCTCCCACCAGGCCCCTCTTCCAACATTAGGGATCACAATTCAACATGAGATTTGGGTGGGGACACAAATGCAAAACTGTATCAAATTCCAATTAAACAGTGAAATAGAAAATGATGTCACTGATGAGCCCTGAATTACTTGACTAGAAAATCAAGTGCAAGATTTATATCAAGGCACTGAGCAAAAAATCCATAAAGCAATAGATCCAAAAAGATACAAGACAAAATATCTAGAGGACAGTGTCAATAAAGCTAAAATGTGAATATGAAAGATGGATGGAGACTTAAAGGAGAAAACAAATAGAGGGAAGAGAGGCAATACTTAACTAAATGATAGAAGAAAATCTCCCTGAGTTAAAGAAAGGGCTACCTGAATTCTAGACAAGATTGAGTACCTGTTCATCCATCCATTCATTAGTTTATGCATCCATACCTTAATTTAATCATTTCATCTAATGAGGACTTACGTAGCCAGCACTATTCTAGGCACTAGAGAGGTATCCGTGAACAAAACAGACAAAAATCCCTACCTTTGTGGAGCTTACATTCTAAGATATATTCAGCATACCCTGATTAAATTCTTGAATTCAAGGAAACAAGAAAAAAAATTACAGTTTTAAAGAGAAAGAGAAACAAAATTCAGAAATCTTCAATGATAAAAACTCTCAACAAATTAGGTATAACAGTAAAGGCCGTATATCACAAGCCCATGGCTAACAACATACTCAACAATGAAAAATTGTAAGCTTTTCCTCTAAGATCATGAACAAGACAAGGATGCCCACTCTCACCATTTCTATTCACCATAATACTAGAAATCCTAACCAGAGCAATTAGGCAAGAAAGGGAAATAAAATGCATCCAAATTGGAAAGGAAGAAGTGAAATTATATCTGTTTGCAGATGACATGATCTTATGTACAGAAAAACCTAAGGATTCCATAAAACAAACTGTTAGAACTAACAAGTGAATTAAGTTTCATAATATACTATCAACATAGAAAAATCAATAGCATTTCTATGTACTAACAATAAATAATCCAAAAAGGAAATTAAGAAAATAATCCCATTTATAACAATATCAAAACCAATAAAATACTTAGGAACAAATGCAACCAAGGAAGTAAAAGATCTGTACACTGAAAACTACAAAACATTAATGAAAGAAATTGAAAAAGACACAAATAAACTGAAAAGTATTCTGTGTTCATGGATTGGAAGAATCGATATTGTCAAAATGTCTGTCCATACTAAATAAAGCCATCTACAGATTCAACATAACCCTTATTAATAACTAAAAGCAATCTTGAGTAAGAAGAACAAAGTCAGAGGCATCACACTTCCTGATTTCGAATTATGTTACAAAGCTATACTAATCAAAACAACATGGTACTGGCATAAAAACAGACACATAGAAAAATAAATAGACTAGTGAGCCCAGAAACAAATCCATGCATATACAGTCAGCAAATCTTTGACAAAAGTATCAAGAATACATAATGGGAAAAGGATAGTCTGTTCAACAAATGGTGTTGGAAAAACTGAATGTCCACATGCAAAAAAAATGAAATTGGACCTTTATCTTACACACACACACACACACACAGCCCTCAACTTGAATTGAAAACTGGTTTAGAGATTTAAATGTAAGTCCTAAAACAAACAACTTCTAGAAAAAAAACATGGGAAAAGGTCCTCCACATTGAACTTGACAATAATTTTTTTGTTATGACACCAAAAATGCAGGTAACAAAAGCAAAAATAAACAAGTGGGACTACATCAAACTACAAAGTTTCTGCACTGCAAAGGAAAGAATCAACAAAATGAAAAGGCAACCCACAGATTCGGAGAAAATATACACAAACTATATATCTAATAAGGGGTTAATATACAGAATATATAAGGAACTCATATAGTTAACTCAGTAGTTTAAAAAACCCACAAAAAAAAACCAATTTAAAAATGGGCAAAGGACCTGAATAGACATTTTTTCCAAGAAATACATACAACCGGTATATGGAAAGTGTTAAACATTCCTAATCATCAAGGAAATGCAAATTAAAACCACAATGAGATATCATCTCATACATGTTATGATAGTTATTATCAAAAAGTCAAATGATAAGTGTTGACAAAAAGTGAACCCTTATACATTATTGGTGAGAGTGTAAAGTGGTATGGTCACTAGCAGAAACAGTATGGAGGTTCCCCTCCAAAATTAAAAATTGAACTACCATATGATCCAGCAATTCGACTTCTGGGTATATATCCAAAGGAGATAAAAATCACTGTCTTGAAGAAGCATCTGAACTCCCCTGTTCATTGCTGCATTTTTAACAATAGTTACGATACAAAAACAACCTAAGTGTCTGCAATAGATGAATGAAGAAATTGTGTGTATACACACACACACACACACACACACACACACACACACACACACAGTGGAATATTGTTTACCCTTGATAAAGGCCATTTGCAACAACACAGACGAACCTGGAGGACACTATGCTAAGTGATATAAGCCAAACACAGAAAGACAAATACTGCATGATCTCACTTATATGTTGAATCTTTAAAAAGTTGAACTCATAGAAACAGAGAGTAGATGGGTGGTTACCCAAGGTCAACCAGTGTGTGGGGGAAATGGAGAGATGGTCAAAGGATACAAACTGGTAGTTGTAAGATGAACAAGTTTTGGAGATCTAATGTAGGGCATGGTGACTATAGTTAGTAATAATGTATTACATACTTGAAATTCATTAAGAGAGTAAGTATTCCCACAAAAAAGGCAACAGTGAATTGATGGATATGTTAATTAGCTTGACTGTAGAAATCATTTCCCAACGTATATCAAAACATCGTGTTGTACACCTTGAATATGTATGATTTTTGTCAACTATAACTCTAATAGAGCTGAAAAAAGAGAGAAAATGTTAGCTGCAAAAGAAAAATTAAACTAGACAGACAGGACTTTTATCAGTAACAATAAATTTCATGACCTCATTCACTAATTATCCCAGAAATGGCTTTACAATTCTCAGAGAAGCTAAAGTCAGTTTTTGACTCAGAACCTCTGTTTTCCTGAGAGACTATCTAACAGGGGCAACAGTACACTTTTCTCATACAACTAGGTTTGTGTTTGCTTTACCATTTTTGCAAAACTAAACAATATCTTGTTTAAAAACATATATACAGGTGATAACAATATATGAAAACCAAAGAAATTATTAATGAAAAATCAGGGTAGTATTATCTCTAGGTGGGGGCAGACAGGAAGGTGTGACTGGAAAGGGCACTAAGGTACTAATAATGTTCCATTTCTTGTCCTGGCTGGTGGGTCTGGAGACATTATTTCATTTTTATTATTTTGAATATAAATATTAAGTCATTCAACAAATCAGTGTCTATCATGTATCAGGCACTATTCTAGGCACTGAAAAAACAGAAATAATAAAATAGGTAAAAATGTATTTTTATGGAGCTCACAAAGTATCCAAGAAATAATAAAACTTTCCAGAATCAAAGTACAAAAACATACAAACTGAGTCTACCTACCAAGTATCTAATACAACAGATATACAAATATCCATACATCATCATGAAATTTTAGATCAGTGTAAAGTGGAAATCCCAAAAGCTTTCAGGATTGGAAATAACCCAGATTAGATCAAAAGAGAAGGCTCTTGAAAGGGGATTTCTAGAAAATAAATTTCCTGAATATTCTGACGTTTTTAGCAGTTACACAAAAGATAGACATACGATAAATTTAACAGAAAAAAATAAGGATACTTTGGGAGGCCAAGGCAAGCGGATCACTTCTGGTCAGGAGTTCGAAACCAGCCTGGCCAACGTGGTGAAACCCCATCTCTACTAAAAATACAAAAACATTATCCAGGTGTGGTGGCAGGCACCTGTAATTCCAGCTACCTGAGAGGCTGAGGCAGGAGAATTGCTTGAACCGGGAGGCAGAGGTTGCAGCGAGCTGAGATCATGCCACTGCACTCCAGCCTGGGCAATAGAGCAAGAGTCAGTCTCAAAAAGAAGAAAGAAAAAATTATATTTAAGAGTTGAGGCAAAAAAATAAAATAAAATNAAAAAAAAAAAAAAAAGAGAGAAAGAAAAAATAAGGATACGAATACATAAAAATACACAGATAACAGGGAATTATAACTCTAGAAATTATACAAATGTGTTCAAAAACAGAAATGTCACAATTCATTACCCGTCTCTTTGGTGAACAATGTTTGCATAATCACAATAGTATAAAATCATCATTAACCAAAAAGTATGTTATAACTATACTAAAAGAATGGAGAAGGGAATTGAGGGAGAAAAAGTGAGAGTTAAATCTTCATCTACCATAACGGGAAGTCAACAGCTAATATCTGAAATAAGTAACTCACGCAATAATGGCATTAAGATAAAAACAAAAAGAAGTGGATTTCAAAGTTGGCTAATCTGCATTCTAGTTTTCAAGCATTCAAGTCTGGTGGTGAAAAAAGGTGAAGCTAATACTGCTATTTTTTGTTATTTGGTTTTTAAGCCATATATAGGTCTTACTATAATATATAGAATATTCAATATACTATATTCCATATAGTACATTTACTATAATAAAAATACAAAATAAAATGTATTTTAACTATAAAGGGAGCAAAGGGATATGATGAGAGCTGAGATGTACTTAAAAAGAGGCCAATAGAATAGATCAAAAGACAGTGGAGCATATAAATGTGGAAACTGAAGCCCCACCCCAATGTTTGCTTTTTATTCTTTTGCAACATGGGGGTGGGGGGTCCAAATTGCTCTTAAATTGTAGAAATAACTGAAGAGGAGCTTAACATTTGAGAAATGACCATCAGAGGACCTGGCAGCCCTACTCTCCCAGGTAGGCTGGGAGTGGAATTATGAGTCAGAGACCTGAAAGACTGAAGACAAGAGAGGGAAAATTTATTCTGGGACACACACTCAGTTTGCCACAAGAGGGCAGAACAAGAATGCAATATCTCCTCTGGTCCCCCTCCTACCTCTCGTCTGCTGATTCTCAGCTTTGTCCTCCCTTAAAATGCCTAGGTTTCTGAGGTTCTGCCTCTAGTCCTTTTTTTTTTTTCCTCTCATTCCACACCACCCTCTCCCAGGGCAATCTCATTGATACTTCAATTAAAACCACCACCTCTGTGCTTGATGACTGCCAAATTTCTACCTGATTTCTAGCTGTAACCCTACTTGCTTCACAGCAGCAGAATGAATTCCAGACTACCTATTGAATAATTCCTCTTGGACATTGCAAAGGTCATTCTTTCCTTGCAAACCTGCTCCTTATTCTGAGTTCTCCAGCTCATGGAATGGTTTTTACATCTTGTCAACCATCCAAGGCAGAAAGAAAACTGAGCATCGTTTTTGATTCCTTCTTCTCCTTCAGTCCCCCTATATCTAGTCAGTGACCAAGTTCCAAATTTCTTGCATACATGTATTCTCATTTCATTCCCACTGCCTCCCAGGTACAAGCGATTCTCCTGCCTCAGCCTCCCAAGTAGCTGGGACTACAGACAAGCACCACCATGCCAGGCTAATCTTTGTATTTGTAGTAGAGATGGGGATTCATAGTGTTGGCCAAGATGGTCTCGAACTCCTGACCACAAATGATCTACCCACCTCGGCCTCCCAAAGTGCTGGGATTACAGACGCGAGCCAATGAACTCACTATCCATCACACTCCTACTCACAGGCTCTTTTCTTCTTTATATTTCTTTCTTTTTTTTTTTTTTTTTTTTTTTTTTTAATAATCTCACCCTGTTGCCCAGGTTGGAGTACGGGGCATGATCTCAGCTCACTGCACCCTCTGCCTCCCAGGCGGTTCTTTGTTCATAGCTCTTTTCTCCAAATTCAAAGCCAGCAGAATAGCATCTTCTTTCCTCTCTGATCTCTGCTTTAGTCCTCACATCCTCTCTCTATAAATCTGGCCCTCTTGCCTCTCTCTTTAAGGATCCTTGTGATTACACTGGGCCACCCTAATAATCCAGTATTATCCCTGCATCTCAAAATCCTTAATTTGATCACATCTAAAGAAGTCCCTTTTACCATTTCAGGTAACATACTCACATGCTCTGGAGATTAAAACACAGACCGTTTGGGGAGCCATTATTCAGCCTACCAACTGCAGGTTGTGCAAATTGTGGACCCCGTGATTCTGCAGGATACCTTTGACATTATGGCCATCAAAGATATCTGTGTTTATTATGACAATTTTCTAGCAAGTGGTAAGAAAGTCTTTTGAGGGAGAGGTATTATTTTACAATTCACACAAAGGTACCATATGAGCCAGCAGAAGCTCCATAATCTAAAGTGATTAGATTATGTGTAACACATTCATTCCCCAAATGGGGTGGCAGAGGTCTATTATGGCGTTAAGATCCTTGCAGAATCAACAATAATATAATAACATATTCATTAGGTATGTACTACATGCCAAGTGCTGTACTAGATGCTTTATATCTTTGATCTAGAATCCTTACAACTTGGTACAGTATTATATCCTGACCTAAAAAACAACAAAAAAAATGATCAAGGTAAAACTCAAAGAGATTTATTAGTATAACTAAAGTCACATAGCTAGAAGGTGGTTAAGCTGGGAAATAAACCCAGTTATACCTGGAGGTACATCCTGAATACTTTCTGCTGTAGCACACTGCCTCCTTGAAGTGAGAAGGTAGAAAATCAATTTATTAATATTTCTTATACCTTGAGTTTCTGAAAGTCACACTTATCTTTGACTCAGTGCTAGAGTACTGCATATTCCTGAAGCAATTTCACATTCAAGTTCCTCTGAATACTGGGTGATACACAAGCAATCTACAGCTAAACCCATCCAGGGAGAAAATCATGCCACATACCCTAGCTTCTCCACTTCCTTATAGGCTGAATTCTACTTATTTTGGCTTGTCTGGTTATAATTCCTAGAATGACCTGGCTCTGTTCTTACCACATCCGTCCTCTCCATTCCTACTCAATCTTTTTAAACACTGGATAACTCTACCTTGTTCCTAATGTTGAAGCTATCCTGGCTAATCCCAGAGCCTGTGCTTTCCATCCTACTCCATGTTGCCTACACCACAAAAAGTGGTTAGGGTGAGCATTTGAGAATAGAATTTTGTTATTAATGAAATCTTTCAAGATTGAAATTAATCCCCCTATTCAAAGGGATAATATAAATATGATAAAGTCTTTATAGTCCTTACTGAATTTGATGGAACCCAATGTAGAGTCTCTAATTCCAAAACTGACTGAAGACTCCCAATACTCAGTGAAGAGTGAATCCTGATTTCTGAATGAATTTCTACATGATGAATAAAGACTAACATATCCTTGAAAATTTACATATTGCCACCATAAACCCAGAACAATTAAACTCTAGAGGATTCAAATCCTGGCTCTTCCAGTGACAAGTATATCATCTCGGGAAAATTCTTACACCTCATTTCTTTGGTTTCTTCATGTGCGTGTAAAATAGGGATGAAAGTCCTACATTGTATGATTATTCTAAGAAATAAATGATTAAACAGACTAAGTAAAGTTCTTGTAATGCTTGGCACATTGGTAGGCGTGTAATTACATGGTAACTATTTTAACTAACTTTTACAAAGAATCTTTTTTCATTTTTACCAAGATACTTATTTTCTCATAAAGTCTTTCCCACAAACATTACATTAATAAGATTCCTACCATTGCGTATTTTCTGATGCTAAGATTAAACTTCACATTGAAGGCCTTTCCACATTCACTGCATTTAAGTGAACTCACCATGGACTTGTTGATATCAAATAAGGCTGATATCTTGCTAAAAGCATACCCATAATTTTTTACATACATAGAAGGTCATGCTTTTATGAATCCTTTGATGATGAATAAGACTTAGCCTCTAATTGAAGGCTTATTCATTACAGGTACAGAGTGTCTCTCACTATCAATTTGCAGATGATGAACAAAGACTGATTTCTGTTTGAAAGTTTTTGCATATTCATTGCAAAAGAGTCTCTTTGACGACAAATGAAATTTGAGCTCTAGATAAAAACATTGCCATATTCATTACACTCAAAGATCTCTTTCCATCTCCGCTATAAATTTTCTAATGTTTTTTAAGGTCTGATATCTCCAGATGCCTTTTCCCACATTCATCACTGCATAAGGTTACTTTCCACCATGAATGATCTCATGTTTAGTAAAGTCTGAGCTGGATCTGAACCACATGCATTACAAGAATAGGGTTGTTCTCCACTATGAATTTTCCCATGTTAAAAAAAAAAAAAAGGTCTGAGTTTGTCCTGAAGCCTTTCGCATATTCAGTACATTCATAGGGTTTCTGTCCACTATGAACTTCTGCATGATTCAAAAAGCTTCATCACCCACTGCAATCTGTCCAGCATTGGGCAAGTTTTTCTACCCTATGAAATTTCTGGTGTTAAAAGAGAACCATGTCCTGCCTAAAGACCTTTCCACATTCTTATGGGCAAAACACATCAATGAATTCTCAGGTGTGAGTCCTCAGATGGCAAGTAAGACTCGCATCATGATTAAAAATTTATTTATATTCACTACTTTCATAGCATTCACAGGGTTTCTCTTTACTATGAGTATGCTGAGGTACCTCCCTTGAACACCAACAAAGGGCTTTTTGACAATAATCACATAAGAAAGGCTTTTCCCCATCAGAACTTCCCCAGTGTCTCACAAATTCTAAAACCTTTGCAAGAGTTATGGTCATGTGAATCATATCTCTATGCTTTTTTTCCTAGAAGATTCCCATATATAATACAAATCTAGCTTGCCTTTCTTCAGTTAATTCACTCACAGCCTTTCTCTTCCGTAGGTTTATTCTTATAAGTGGCAGTACTGCGCCTGTGACAAATTTCCCTGTGAAAGAAATATGTTCAACTCTTCCCTGCCAAGCTTTCCGGCAGCACTTCCTTTTCCTCTATGTCATCACATGCCAAGTCTTCTCCATGGAAGAGACTCAGACCAATAGTCCTTGGATTCTAATCCATAACATTCTTTGGAATTTGACTTTTTCTGAAATTTCCCTCTTTGGAGTAGAACTCACTCTAAATCATAATCTTGTCATCTAAAATGACAGACTCACATATATAAATGGGCAAAAAGCATGAGTAAACAGTTCACAAAAAAAGGAAATGCAAACAGATAGTAAATATATGAAATATTCCATTTTGTTAGTCATTAATTAATGTAAATTGAAACAACCAGGTGAGTTTATTTTTCCTTTCTCTTTCCCACCAGCACCTTATATGAATACCTGTCTATTCTCCTTCCTGGTATAAATGTAAATTAGTATAAATTTTCTGGAAAACAATTTTGCAGTATGTAATTAAGAGCCAGAGAACAGTCATACCTTTTGAACCAATAATCACTATTTAAGCAATCTATCCCAAGAAAATAGTCACATATGCAAACATTTGTGTACAAAATTACTTACTGAAACATTTATATTAGTGAAAAAAATGAAAACACTCAAAATGTCCAAGAATATGAAATTGGCTAAGTAAATTGTGATATATTTTAATGATGGGATATTATGTAGTCATCAGAACTATTGTCAAAGAATTGTTATTGGGAAGTGAGAATTCTTAAAAGGTAACTTTTAGAGAAGAAAGCAGGTGTTATGGGCTGAATTGTGTCCCCTCAAAGTTCATATGGTGAAGTCCCAAACCCCAGTAGCTCAGAACATGACTGCATTAGAGATGAGGTCTTTAAAAATGACATCATTAGGGTATAGGTAGGTAGCTAAATTAAAATGACATCATTAGAGTTCTAATCCAACATGCCTGGTGTCCTTATAAGAAGAGGAGATAAGCTGGGTGTGATGGCTCACATCTATACTCCCAGCACTTTGGGAGGCCGAGGTGGGTGGATCATTTGAGGTCAGGACTTCGAGGCTTGCCAAAATGGTGAAAACTCATCTTTACTAAAAATACAAAAATTAGGTGGGTGTGGTGGTAGGTGCCTGTAATCCCAGCTACTCGAGAAACTAAGGCAGGATAATTCCAAAAATAAAAAGAAGAGGAGATAAAGACAGAGACATACAGAGAAGGAAAAGCACGTGAGGACACAGGAAGGAGAAGATGGCCATCTACATGCCAAGAAGAGAGGCCTGAGACGAAGGCAACCCTGCCAGAACCTTGATCTCAAAAATCTACCCTCTAAAATTGTGAAAAAATAAATTTCTGTTGTTTATGCCACCCAGTCCGTGGTACTTAATTACCACAGTCCTAGCAAATGATACAAAATTGTATATACTGAAAAGAAATATATCAATTCCTGATTAGTATTTATCACTAGTTAATAAAACTGTGGGTCACTTTTATTTCCTTCCTGATAAAGTTTTGTAGTTCTCTAAAATCTTCAACATGAGCATGTTTCTACTTTTATAATGTAAAATACATAAAAAAGGAAGATAGTCATGAGCAAACAGCTTAAAAAATAATACACAGAAAAACACAACTTTTACTTAATAAAAAGAAGCTGACAAAATAAGACAGAAAGAGAATCAGTTGCGAAATTAAGGCCTACTGAGACCAAGGGATATGTCTCTCTGTGGGGTGGCCTCCCAAATCAGGGAGAAAGGAACATGAAGGAATGAACTGATGTGAGGATGACTGGTTTATCTGGAAGGCAATGTAGAGGCATGACAAGAGATTAAATTGAGGGAATCGGGGTAAGACGGCCGACTAGGAACAGCTCAGGATTGCAGCTCCCAGTGAAAGTGCAGAGGATGAATGGACGCTGCATTTCCAGACAGACTTTTTATTGCCCACAGACCAGGAGATTCCCAGGCAGAGGAGCCCCACGGGTCACCAGCACGACTGTTTCGGCCGGCGCGGCAGTTTCGGCCTGCGTGGCTGCTTTGCCCACGCCCTGGCGCAGCGGTTCTCCGTACAAAAGACACTGTCTTAGCTGGCGATTGGAGACCTGAGACGGCAGAGTCGCCCATTCATCTGAAATAGCCAGCCAGGCCAGGAGATTCCTAGGCAAAAAAAACCGCCAGGAATCTCAGCGCCGCTGTTTTAGCCGGCTCAGTGAGTCACGGCATGGGAGATTCCAGTGCCTTTTCAACAGGCGGCTAGAACACTGGGAGACAGTCGACTGTTCAACAACAACAAAAAAAAAAGACTCTGAGTCAGGGAGCCATGTGATCAGGCTCGGCAGGTCCCACCCGTCCTCCAAAAAAACCAGTAATTGAAAACTCTCTGGGTTGAGAGATTCACAGCAACCACAGCTGAGCCCGGGACTCTCCGGCTCTGTGGGGGAGGGGCGTCCACCATTACTGAGACATTCCACCACTACGGAGGCAGTCTGACCATCGCTGAGGCAGCCCGCCGTTGCCGAGGCAACCTGCCACTACAGAGAGAGTCCGCCATAACAGAGGCAGGCCACCATTGCCAAGGCAGTTCTAACTACACACATATAAACAGGACTGCAGAGAAGATCACACGGCAGCTGGGCAGAGCCCACAGCAGCTCAGCAAAGCCTCTGCAGGCAGACAGTGACTAGGCTGCCTCCTCACTGGGCAGGGCAGCCCTGAAAGAAAAAAAAAAGGCAGCAGCACAATGGATACTCATAAATAAAGCCCTAACTCCCTGGGACAGAGCACCTAGGGGAAAAAAAAAAAAAGGTAGTTTATGAGTCCTACTGCAGCAGACCTGAACGTACCTGCCCAGCAACTCTGAATGAACAACGGAGCTCACAGTTCATGACTTGAGCTCCAATAAAGGACAAACTGTCTCCTCAAGCAGCTTCCTGACCCCCGTATATTCAAGGGCTCACCTCATAAAGGAGAGAACAGACTGACATTTGGCGGGCATCCTACTGGGACAAATATAACAGAAGAGGAAACTGGTAGCAACCCTTACTGTTCTGCAGCTGCTGCACGTGATCCCCCGGCAAGCAGGGCCTGGAGTGAACCTCAGGAGTCCTACAGGAGAGGGGCCAGACTGTTAGAAGGAAAGCTAAGAAAAAGAAGCAACTTCAGCATCCACAAACTGGAAGTTCACTCAGAGACCCAATCTGAAAGTCAGTAACTACAAAGAAAACAGGTGAATAAACCCACAAAGACGGAAAGAAACCAGCGCAAAAAGGATGAAAACACTCGAAACCAGAACACCTCTCCTCCTAAAAGAGATTGCAACTCCTCACCAGCAAGGGAACAAGGCTGGATGGAGGAGTGTGACGAAATGACAGAATCAGACTTCAGAAGGTGGGTAATAAAAAACTACAGTGAACTAAAAGAACATGTTCTAACCCAATGCAAAGAAACTAAGAGCCTTGAAAAAAGATTTGACGAAATGCTTACGAGAATGGACAACATAAGAGAGGAATATAAGTGAATTGATGGAGCTGAAAAACACAACACG